>NW_026941223.1:0-13089 GCF_032062105.1 Saccostrea cuccullata
GAAACTATTTTAAGACTTAGATTAAAAATCACAAGAAAATCAAAACCGATTAATTTTAGCAAAACCATGTCGTCAATATCATTCAATGTGGTTTTCAGACTTTATTTATTTATAAATTTATTTTTTATGTATAAGACTAATAAAGAAGTTGTTTGCTTAACGCTCTAATTTATTTTTTTATCTATTGAATAGTTATGCTGAGCAATGATGTTGCTTCCAAAATTGTGAAGTTCATGTTTTCTGGCTTAGGCGATCTATTGTTATAGTAAAATTCATTATGAAGTGTGAATGCATCAATTTTTTTCAAAATAAATATTCTTTGCTCCTTGGCGTTTAGCAGGACAAAAGGAGTACAACGTTGCCATGAATTTTATTTAGCTTGTTGTTAAATCAATTTGCATTAAACTTAGAAGTTATTACCATTTGCAATTCACCTCTGATGATAAATCATCATAATTGATAGGTCAATCGATTAAAATGAATTCAACAAGAATTCAAAAATTTATGACACAAAAATTGTTTTAATAAATTTCAATGGTCCGATACATAATTAAATAATTGATGAATAAAAATGTTTTAATAAATTTAAAGGATTTGAATTTACTAGAAATGCACAACCACTTAAGTGTCATTTGATTGGTGATAGTAACAAATTGGAATGTATTAGCACTTGCAAGTACAAGCAAATGAAAATATCTACCACCTATTTTAATGACTAAATACTAATTACTAACTACTAAACTTATTATTTTGTTTTTCCTTTATCATCCTTTTTTCTTTTTCATTAGACCAACATATTTTCATTTACATATTCAATTATAATCACCTGAGCCGAAGGCTCTGAGCTTTTCTGATCACATTTTGTCCGTCGTCCGTCCGTCTGTCTGTCTGTGTCCGTCCGTCTGTCCGTCCGTCTGTAAACTTTTCACATTTTCGACTTCTTCTCAAGAACAATTGGGCCAATTTTGACCAAACTTTATACAAAGCATCCTTGGGTGTCGGGGAATTTAAATTATTAAAATGAAGGGTCATATCCACTCGCAAGGGGAGATAATCAAGAAAAGAGAAAAATAGGGTTGTCATTAAAAAATCTGATTGAAGTGTGTAAATAAACAAATCATGGAATGCCACAATGGGGAATCCAAATTTTATATAGGAATATATAGGAAAAAATCTTTGAAAATCTTCTCAAGAACCACTGGGCCAGAAAAGCTGAAACTTATTTGGAAGCATCCTGGTGTAGTGTAGATTCTAGATTGTTCAAATCATGACCCCCGGGGGAAGGGCGGGGCCACAATGGGGTATCAAAGTTTTATATATAAATATATAGGAAAAATCTTTGAAAATCTTCTTCTCAAGAACCACTGGGCCAGAAAAGCTGAAACTTATGTGGAAGCATCCTGGTATAATGTAGATTCTAAATTGTTCAAATCATGACCCTCGGGGGAAGGGCGGGGCCACAATGGGGAATCGAAGTTTTATATAGAAATAGATAGGAAAAATCTATGAATATCTTCTTCACAAGAACCACTGGGCCAGAAAAAGTGAAGCTTATGTGGAAGCATTCTTTGTAAATTCTAAGTTTTAGGAATCATGACCCCCGGGGGAAGGGCGGGGCCACAATGGGGTATCAAAGTTTTACATAGAAATATATAGGAAAAATCTTTGAAAATCTTCTTCTCAAGAACCACTGGGCCAGAAAAGCTGAAACTTATATTAAATTGTTCAAATAATTACGAAGTTTTATATAGAAATATATAGGAAAAATCTTTGAAAATCTTCTTTTAGAAAAAGTGAAGCTTATTCTGGGGTAGTGTAAATTCTAAATTGTAGGAATCATGACCCCCGGGGGAAGGGCGGGGCCATTTTTGTGAATCAAAGTTTTACATAGAAATATATAGGAAAAATCTTTGAAAATCTTCTTCTCAGGAACCACTGGGCCAAAAAAGCTGAAACATGTGTGCCCATGGAAGGATCATGGGGTAGTGTATATTTCAAAATGTCTAAATTATGATCAGTGGGGTAGGGTGGGGATGCATTATGTATAACAAGGGGGAAATCTGGTAAAGAACAGAATGGTAAAAGCTTCTCAGGTGAGCGATGTGGCCCATGGGCCTCTTGTTTTTTTTTATATTTTCATTTTATTAGTTTTCCTAGATGTTGTACTTCTTTGAATCTGTCGCCTGCGTGGCGCAGTGGTTAAAGCTTCTGCTGTAAAGTCACGAAATTAGGAGTCAGTTCGTACGTCTTGGGTTAGAAATCCAACGTTGGACGCGGGGGCCAGTTCATGGGATGAGAGCGTATAAACCGAGGTCCCGTGTCGAAGTAGGTGCTGGCACGAAAATGATCCTTTCTGTTCAATGTCCCTGAGTGCCGAGCATAGGACAAAATTTGCAGCTTTCCACCGGCAAGTGGTGGCGTTCCATGCAATTAATCTATGAATCTTGTATAATATTGAATTATACTCGTGTCTTTGGTTAAATATGATTTTGACATAAATATGAGTTATTTTTATTGATTTCAAGCCAATATTATCTTTTCAAATCTCCCTTTATTCAATTTCCTAAGTTTTAATTTTTCATAAAGTTGACATGATTTGACATGATTTGTTGCATAGCCAAATGAAATATGATATAACACTTCTTTATGTTCAATTTTGAATACTGACTTTTTAAAGGTTTGTACTCTGAGAGATGTTGTGTGAAAATTAACCTTCAAATATAAATCTTTTATTGGTGTTTTAGTTAGTTTGAGTTATTCAAGGTATTCAAATTCAAAGTACGGACCTACCCTAATATCTACAAAACACGCAGTCGACTACATATAGGACGATGCTGTTTCGAACATGAAATAAATGGACTGAAACAAATGGAGATAACGAACTATTATATCTAAGATCAAAAGTCAATAAAAAAATACAAATATTATCGATTAAATATAATATCGATTAAACACGGACCTCCAAAATATTGGAGGTGAGGTCATGTGCCACGGAGAAGCAAGCATCCCGTGTCCACCGGTCACCCCCACCGTGTGCTCCTTGTCATGATCTTGAAATAACAGTAAAATTCGTCATCAATTCAGTGTATAAATAATGGACTAAAAATCTGTATGAAAAACGTCAGTCAGCATTTGACTCAATGATTATATTGTATTTGCTGACAAGGTCATTGTATCTACCATAGAACTTACGAAATGACGACTTAAAACGTCAGTCAGCATTTGAGTCAATGATAACTTGTAAGTGCTGACAAGATCATTGATGGATTGTTTGCTATTTAACGATACTATCGAGAATTTTTTATTCATACATGTATGCAGACGCCTAATCATTGTATTGACCATAGTACGTCGGAAATAATAACTTTCAACAAAACTGCTGTTCAATTTGTTTGTCGATAATTTACTTCGTTATACGTAGAGTGTGCTCTTGAGTATCAAATGAACTGAGAGATATAAAGCCCTATTGCAGGTGTCGTATATTGATGCATAAGTAAGGTATCAGTCACATTATCCAGCGATGGTGTATACGATGAGAAACCGATGCGTTTTTCTGTTGAAAATGGTGTGGTTGCTGGCTGGACACCACTAGTAATCGGACGGTGACTGAGGCCATTTTGCGAATTGGTGGAGTCACCGGTAGAAAATAATTCGTAGTTTAAAATCAACAATGTCTCTATCGATGCCCCACATCGCTCCACATCAGCCACCCATCATTAACAAATCTTTCAAGGATTGGCTGATGCATGTCCGAGCATCGTCAAGTGTCCGTTCAATCTAAGATCATCGGAGGGTTGAGATGTGGGCAACAGACATCGGCAGATCATTGGTCAATGTTCGACCAAACATAGTCGACCGACGTACGAACGATATTCACCAATGTATGAGCGATGTAATATACATCGGCCGATTACCCTGGAACATTGTTTTATGATAAGGAATGCATCGCTGGGACTTAGTAAGTCCGTCCGACAACCATGCCATTTTTATCAAAAACTCATTAGTTGCCGATCGTATACCCCATCGCTGGATAATGTATTATTCATCTGAAACATCTGAATATGAAACAAATGTGTCAGACTCTGTGGTATCTTTCTTTCAAACTCACAAATATATCATTTCGACATCATAATGGAACTAATAATTTGTTTATTGACAAAACGTGGTCGATATATCTAAATGTCGAGCTGAAGGCCGCATCAAGTATTTTGTTCTTTTCATGAATAAGATTTTTGACCAATTCTGCCTCGTATGAATACAAAAATAAGTCTGCTAAAAATGGAAAACAACTGTTACCAATGGTAATTATAATAAATTTTTGGAAGACCTTTGCTCCAAAAAGCGGATTTATATTATCATCAGAATTTCTTTTTAATGTCAACTTCAGAGTACCCGTTTTTACAATCAGAGTGTTTTTAAGAAAATAATTTTCCAAATTACTAAGGACAAGGTAATTAAAGTTACGATTTCGATTTTTATGAAAAAGCAGCCTTAACTCTATACTTATAAATTAATAAATTTTGCAAATAAACTCCGAAACGGGTGCACAATAGTTCTTACTTACTCCTCTAATACTACACTACATAAAGCTGATGTCCGTAAACTATATTTAGATTTCATCGCAATTTTGCAAAATTACAGGAAATAAAAGTTAGTAAAAATAAAGAACGCAGCTGTGTTTTGTAAGAGGGCTCACACTGCAATTTTAATGAAATTTCTCGATTGTTATTTCATAAAATTATTCCTGAATTATCTTCAAAGCTGGATTTAAATGATATAAAAGAAATAAGCTGTGATAACCAAATTTGAAAAGCAAGGCAAATTATGTGTAGAGATGTTGGAAATACAACATATTTAAAGGAGAATTTTGGGCATCGTCCCTGCTTCATTCTTTTAATCGGGAAATAAACTTTTTTAAAAAATTTTACAAAACAACAAATGATGTTATATCTAAAAATACGCTATTTACGGGTATTTACATTTCATTGAACCTCATTGTAACCTGTTTAGCCACCAATATATCACGTGATTATGTAGACAAAGGTGACTTGGTGAATACAAAAAAAAATCAATAAATCACGTGGCTGTAGCTCCGATTGAAAACAATTGCATCGAAAAGCCACCAACTTATACCGTTACATGTACATTTTCAATTCATCAACATCGAATTCTTTTTTTCGCCTTAGTATTTTTTATTGGGTAAAAGAATATAAAATTTGACAAAATGTAATGATATTTAATTTTAGTCCTTAGATTTAGGGGGCACGTTTGGAGGGTCAAAGAATTTCAAAGAGATTTAGTCCCGATCGTCGCGATACCATCATTCCTCAAAGTGTTTTTTTTACTTACTTACTATATGCACACAGGGTATAGAAGTACGTAGATGGTTTAACACTCGAATGCTTTCTAGGACCCCCCCCCCAAAAAAAAAACATGCAAACAAACAAACAAAAAAACAATCACACATACATTAATTACTCAATTGATTTAGTCATAAAATATCTCCACACGCAGCATCGCATCAAAAAAAAAATGTACACCAGTATATGTACATAGTATTTACTGTACTTTTAAAAGTACTGAGAGAGAGAGAGAGTTTGATATTTATTAAATACTATAAGACACTTATCTTGTAGAAAATACAAAAGAAGTTTTTTTCTTTAGTGGGATTTTACTCCTTTTTTATTTACAAACTTGCAGGCTTCCTTTATCAGTTTATTTGAAGTGTTAAATTTTCACCTAGAAACGACTAAAAAAATTGCGAAAGATCCCTGAGCCCCCCCCCCCCCCCCCAAAAAAAAAAAATTGGCGTAAAGCTTGAGATGTTCCTTGTATTTGCTTTTTCTGCATATTTTGTAGCCATTATAACTGGCTTAATACAGATTACATGTGTTCAATCGATCGAAAAAATGCCCCGCCTACTCCGAATATCAATGTGACACAGTTAAAACCAAACTTGCACAAGCGCAACATTCCAGAATTAACATCCACTAGAGGGCTTTTTTAATTACCTTAATTAAAAGTAAAACGTCGTTTTCAATAAAAAATTTTGCAAGTAATGAACCACACTGATAACAGAATATCGGTTAGGTGTAAAACTATCAAGATTTGAGTTAATTAGATAAAGTTAGAGTGGTCCGAAAAAGGGGCCACGGCACTATGCTTTAGTGGAAACATTCTTTTGCAAATAAACTCCGAAACTGGTGCACAATAGTTCTTACTTACTCTTCTAATACTACACTACGTACAAGCTGACGTCCGTAAATTATATTTAGAATTCACTCGGATAGTAAGTATCGTGCATGAAATTAAGAGTCTAATACAATTTTCTGAAAACAGCCATGAAATAGCATCAACGTGAGTTTGGTGGCGTTTCCGGTTGGTCTGACAAATTTTAATGAAACTGACAACTAACTATCGATTATTTATTTCATAAAATGTTTGTACGATAAAAGAAAAATCTAATATCATTCTTTGCAAGAACTGATCATGCAGTTAATTTAGTTTTGGGGTCTTATCATGAGCAAAGTCTTTCGTAGTGCTTCATATCTTTTCCAGTCATACCATATCGGGAATATACTAGCCGTCACGGCAGACTTGGCGTACAGTCCGTTCAGGTTAGATTCGTGACAGCGGTTGTACCACCAGGCTCCGTGATTAGATACAGCACAGTTACCACCGGACCAGTGGTCATTATCCTTATCTCTCGTTGTTAATTTCATACCATTATGACGATAGATCAAACTGTCACCTGTATCAAAATTTTGATAATGATAGTAATTCCTGCTTATAATAGCAAAGGGCTAATTTATTATAGTATCCTCCATTGTAGTTGTTATTACTCCGGATTAAAGTGTACAGAATCTAAATTTATATATCGTTCCAAAAACAAACGTAAACTTCATACATCTTATTACATATATAACACATTCTAGAGAAAAAGTTTTGTTTGAAAGTATTCTGTGTTAAAATGTATGTATAAAATAAAGGACGGGTACTTGTAAGTATTTTTAATAAGTTGATGACCAATAAAATTAAATGCTTTGAGAATTGAAAGCGTTAACATTTCCATAAAAATTAAAGATTATCTATATATAACAGTTGAGTTTCAATAAAGATTTTTAAAAGTCATTCTGAGTGGGTTTTTCTAACCATACAAATCATGTATAAAACGTAAAAATTGTACATATATTATATGTGAAGTTTGTAAAACAAAAAAGAAATTTAAAAAAAAAATACCTGCAGTTCCTGAATACCCCGAAACGGTGAGTTTGTATTTACTGTCTTCATCAGCGATATAAAATGTAGAGGACTGAGCGTATGCTTCAGCGTCATCAAAACTTTGTAGCTCAACCCGGAGTACGTGGTCCTTGTTCTTTGTCAGCTCATATATTGCGTCATTTCCTTTTCAGAGAATATAACAAACATAAAATTAATATTTATAATTATGTTCTGATATTTAAACTTTATTAAAAGAAATAAATTTACCCCGCTGCTATTGATTTTTCCATGAAATCGTGGCTTACGATTGGTTGAAGTCTGTCACGTGAAGGAGGGAGATTACTTATACCCGGTCAGTTGTAAATCTATACCCAGTCGATGTATTACGTAACTTACACAATGTGACGTCATATAAAGCACAGTATAAGCGTGATGAAGCATGTTGCAGAGAAAACATTAATAAACCACAGAAAATACGTTAATGTTTCATCGGTTGGGTAAATTTGTTACATAGTCTGTAAGTGACAGGGTACGGGATGATACCTGGTAAGTAAAATTCGTACCTGAATCGGCTCCGCCTCGCCAGATATGAAATTTACTAATCAGGTATCATCCCGTACCCTGTCAATAAATGACTACCTTTTTCTAAACGTTTATTGACATACTCATTATGATTAATCTTATTGTTTGTTTGTTTGTTTTCGTCTCTTTTGGGAATATTTCACTCCTGTTTAGAATCCGCCACATGTCGCCGAACAGTTTTTGAATTCATATCAAGCAGAATTTGTGCAAAATTTTATGTGTGAAAAGAAGAAAACACTTGCTGTGGCCTTCAACTCGACATTTAGATAATTATATCGATGACGTATTGTCAATTAACAATGGTGATTTCCATTCCTATGTCGATACAATATATCCTGGTGAGCTTGACATAATATAAAAGATACCACAGAGTCTCACAAATTTGTCTCATATTTGGATATTTTACCTGAAAAAGACGTCAGTGGTAAGCTAACAACCAAGCTCTATGAGACATGTGATGACTTTAACTTTTCTATCGTCAACTTCCCTTAGTTATGCAGCAATATACCTCCATCACCTGCACACGGAGTTTATATATCTTAGTTGATTCGATACTCAAGAGCATGATCTACGTATGAACATTTTCTAAACCGAAGTAAATTATTGACAAACAAGTTCATGAAGCAAGAATATCAGCAATTTCGTTTAAAGTCATCATCTATCATTGAGTTAAATGCTGACTGACGCTTTTCATACTAATTGTTAGTCTATCATTTATACACTGAAATGACGACAAATGTGTCGATCATAGCAAAGAGCGCATGGCGGGCGTGACCGGTCGGCAGGGATGCTAACTCCATCATGGCACCTGATCTCACCTCTGATGTTTTGGAGGTCCGTGGTTGATCTGCAACTATTTTGTACACTTTTAGGGACGTGTATATTAAATACTGTTCGGTATCTCCCTATCCTTAACCTATGCTTTAGAAATAGGAGATGGTATATGCGCCATTGAGCAATGATGGATCTATTTGTCATACCAGTACCTATTGCAACAAAAGATCTCAGTTTATACATCCGAGGGACAGATTTCCATGTACCGCACCAGTTTTAAACCGTGACGGAAAGATAAACTCCTTATACTCCGACTCTAGAGCAAACGCACAAACCACTACGCCAGGCGGGTGGCTAAACTTATTGTTTGACAAATTGCAATGTATTTATTATTTATCAGCAGGATATTCTGTTATATTAAGCTGTTTCTCTTCAAACGATAGAGAAAAAATACAAAATTATGTAAAATGATGGAATGAGTTTTTACTCAGAAATGCCTTCGTCATAAATAATAAGCTTATTCCTTTTTGGATATGAATAGCTGTTCGTCAAGAAAAATAAACTTGTTCCTCTCTAGATTTCATATATGAAATACTGAATCCTGAATTGACACAAAAATGTTACCAATCCAGTAATTTTTAGATGGATCACCAAATCCTTGTTTGTATTCGCTCCAAGTCCGATAAAAGTCTGTAGAACCGTCCTGTCTTCGTTGTATTGCCTTTGAAATATTAAATCATCATAATCAAAACTTTTCTCAGCTAATCTAATAAGAACATGAGCATGCATCATATCTTTAAAAAAAATATTGACAACCATGCATGAATTTAACATTTTTCTTGTGTAGGAAAAGAATTCGAAATTTTAATAATCGTTCACTTTTCCCACTGTGAAAGTTTGCTTGTTCTCTATTTTTCGCAATTTTTCCCAGTTTTACTCACCGTCCAACCTCCTCCATCAATACTCATGTCACAGTAAACAAGCCTTACGTAAGAGGCTACTTTTATTGGGTATACTCCATCTCTTCCCTTTAAACTCGGGAATTTTCGTAAAATGTCCCAGCAACTTTGGCCATCCTTAAAAAGCGCTGTTCAAAAGTTCTAAATTAAATATTCAATCTGAAATCATACATGCAAGTGTGTCATTAGTTACTGCAATACTAATTTTATGTCTATTTTGAATAATTTGACTTCTACACTGTACATCATTTCAACATGTGTTAAGTTTCTAACTTAGGCTTAACCTCTTTCATGATCATTAGGCTCTCTCTATTTATATGCATAAGCATTTTACAAAACGTCTTAGAAGATTTTAAGAGATGAAAAGGTTTTGAAACATATGCAGACCTCACTGCAGAAGGTGAATCTATTATTTATTGGAATATTTTTTTAACTTTATTTACACTTAAACCTAGCAGATGAAGATAAAAGTTCTCATTATATGATAATTTTTATACATTTCTCGTAACTGAGCAGTTTATAAATTTGATTTCGGAGAACTCGGATACAAAGGGTTCATGGCAGTTGTAAGCGATCAATAGAAGATGCTTACACCTTCATGGTATCTGATCCCAAATTATTTCCTAGGATCCATGTTTTTGACCTGTTCACTATTCATTTTGTTTGAACTTGGTTTATGACATTGATCATTATCAAATTTAGCATACTTCCCTTCTAACATACATGTAGTATGTTCTATATCTGAAATACATGTATAATAGTCTTTCCTTTATGCTGCAACAACTTGGTAAAGCTCTTACTTTACTTTAGTTTTTTTTTTTGAAAGATCTTTGTCAAAATGAAATCAATATAGACATCACTTGTGGCATTGTGTTATTATGTTATACCTCAGATAAATAAAATGGACAAATCGAGATCTATGTCGATACAATTTTGTCATGGTATTGTCGATATCGCTCTTCTACAATTTAGATCTGTATAGCAGCAAGCTTTAAATACAGTTAAGTCACTGACATGCCTGCGATTCTTATCTCATTGATTGTCGGCGCTACAATGGAAAGGAATTTCCTTTACTATTTCCAGCTGTGTCTTGCTATCAGATGCTGGCCATTTGATACAGTTGTTAGTCCATTATTTATACACTGAATTGACCACGGATTTTTTCCGTTTTTTCCTGATTATGACAACGAGCACACGGCGGGTGTGACCGGTCGGCAGGGGATGCTCACTCCTCCATGGCACCTGATCCCACCTCTGATGTTTCGGAGGTCCGTGTTTGCTCTGCTCTTATTTTGTATATTTGTTTAATGGACGTTGAGATTGAATACTGTTCGTTATTTCCATATCCTTCTTGATAAAAAGTACAGAGGAAACCCCCCCCCCCCAAAAAAAAAACAACAACAAGCCAAAACAAAATATTCAAACAAAGAATTAAACAAAAAGATGAAGTCGGGTGTTATTGACGAATATGAAAAATGTGACATGTATGATTATAAATGTGAATGAAGAGATTTAGAAATCAAATATATTCAAAAGTAGATAGATTTGTATGTAAACAATTAATATACCATGCCATTGTGATGAATTTTAAGTCTTCAGTCAAAACGCCACAAGAATTGAAAATAAATCATGCATAAATGTATCAGTGACAGTCATGTAGTTGAATTACAAGAGAGCTAAATTGAAAGAAATGTTATATTACATTTGCATATTAGTTGGTGTCAAGTAGCTATAAATGAAGAGTGGCTAAACCAAACGAAAAACATATAAAATGGTCATTTCAATTTCAAGTCAAAAAGAGTTGATTTTCAAAACTAGCTAAATCGGGCGATCTGAAATATATATTTTGAATATCAAAGATCATATAAGTCAAGAAGTTGAATTTCACGAGTGGTTAATCAAGGAAATATCATATATGTATACATGCAAATTTTGAAAGACATGAAGCTGAATTTCAATTTGGTAGTAACCAAATCAAGAATTTTGGATTATGTAATATGCATATCAATGAAAATAAAAGATTTGAAATTTAAGAGTTGCTTAATCACGAGAAGTGAAAAATATTTGATGTGCACTGAATATGTCAAATTTTTTGTCAATTTTAGAAGGATATGGAGATAACAAAGAATATTCAATCTCAAAGTCCATTAAAAAATACAAAATAAGAGCAGAGCAAACACGGACCCCAAAACAATCAGAGCTGGGATCAGGTGCCATGGAGGAGTAAGCATCCCCAGCCGCCCGGTCACATCCGCCGTGTGCTCCTTGTCATGATCAGGAATAAACGGAAAAAATGGAGAAAATATTCGATGTGCATATTAATTATTTAATTCAGTTTCTTTGTAAGCTATAATCCCCTACTTGCAATATTGTTGAAGGTTGGTCCTCTTAAAGGGTGTTAAGAAAGTTCATTCCAGATTTTTCTTTTATTTTCAAAAAGAAATACGATGAGAAAATATTTAAAATTTATGATATTTCATGTTTACAGAGTCCATTCTTGCTACTGATAAGGTTTTAACTGTCTTTTGTTGAATCAATAAGGGAAGGGCTGGCATTAAAACAGATGATGTCTGTGTAGAAAAATAGGGATGCCATATATTTGTGAACTATACTAAGCACACAGGTCAAAACATCCTTTCAAATACTATGCAAAAATTATCAAGTCAGTGAAAAAAATTTCAAAATGACAAACCTGTTCTTTTAAAAAGTAATTTATATTCTTATACTTAGTATGGTCATCAGCTGTCTGAAGGAAAATAATCCATGAAGAAACAAAAGTAAATTATTCTATATTTTCACTCAAAATGACCAGCATTTCTGTCATTCGGGTGCTATAAAGATTTTACATTTATTTTCATATGGTGAAAAAATCCTATAACGTCCTGCTAGACATGAATTGCTATCAATCTAAAACACATTCTACTGATTTTGTAAGACTTAAAAATTCATCTCGTTTGTTAAGCACTACTTTGAAATTTTTGAAAATATTTCATCATGGAACGAACTTTCTTAACACCCCTTAGTTTCTGAGTAAAGCTATTTTGCCTTCTTTATTCTTTGCACATAACACACATAACCCAAATATGGATCAGAGATTTCAACCAATTTTAACATCATATATTCAATACCATCAAATCGCCTGCGTCAGCTCTAGAATCGCGAAGTGCATGTAAGGAGTTTGATCCTTACGTCGTGGGTTCGAATCCCACTGTGGGACCTTGAGACCGGTCTTTAGATAAGACCATATGAATTGAAGTCCAGTGTTGCAGTAGATGCTGGCACAAAAAAGATCCTTCCCTGTTCAATGACCGTAAAGTGCCGAGTATAGGACAAAATTTGCAGCTCTCAACTGGCAAGTGGTGGAGTGTAGTCATATAAGTAAAAATTATCGATAGGGATGTTAAACAACATACTAACAATACTATCACCTCGTAGCAGTACTTTCAGTACTTTATTCTTTTTGGTCTTCGCTTTATACGAAGGCTGTCTTTTGTCATACCTTCTTTGCTAATCGTCTTATGTCATAAAAATTGTACATTTGTTTTTACAGCAA
>NW_026941224.1:0-13019 GCF_032062105.1 Saccostrea cuccullata
TCACCATCTGTTATTGATATGTCAAGTTGAAATCCTTTGAATAAAGTTGATATTCCACTGAAATCTACAGGTTTTGAATTCGTTGTTATCTTCTCCATGCCTTAGGCTTTTATTTGCCATGTCTCACCATTCAGGTCTGTCAAAGGAACAATGTACTCTTTAGTGTGGATGTGCTCAAATACATTTCCAATTTTTGATATACAAAGTCACCTTTCTATTTCTGTGCAGTGCATTTATTTGGACCTCTTATTATCAACGACACTTTGAAGAAGAGGACATACTGGAAAGGATATGGAGTGCTTTTCAATTGTTAAGTATCTAGAGCCGTATACATTGACCTAGCTGAGGGTTTTGATACTGAAAGTTTTATGATGGTTCTACACAGATTTGTGTCAATTCGTGGATATCCCAGGAAAATGATACCGGATGCTTGATCACAGCTTGCTGCTACAGGGAAGGAGCATTATACTTTCATCGGATTGGACTGAGATTAAAAATTTTGGAAAACAGGTCGGTATCGACGTGGAGACAACTAACTCAGCTGAAGCTCCGTGGGAGAATGGAAGCAGTGAATCCCTCATCTGATCAACAAAATCTGCTTAGAATCTGCTATTGGAGATTAACAAAATCTGCTTAGAATCTGCTAATGGAGATTCAGTGATGACTTTTTCAGAACATCAGACAGTCCTTTTCGAAGTCGGAACCTATGAGCGTCCAATCGGAACCAAGAACTGTGATCCTAAAGAGGGCACTAACCTTTGTTCTTATTATATATTACTTGGACGTGCAAGTTCAGGGGCCCCACCTGGAACCTAAAAGACATGTTTAGACCCTCGAGTAAGATGGAAATTCGTATAACGTGTCATCGATACTTTTTGAAGAAAATGGACGAGGGATTATTTTTCACATCTTCTTGTTAGAAAAAGGTGCACCAGAGAAGCGTTATGTTCAAATTGGAGATGCAGTGCTTGTTCAGGACTCAAATAAAAAAAGCGGACAATAGATATTAGCTCAGATTCTTGAAGTTTCTCCTGGAGCAGACGGTAAAGTAAGAGACGTAAAAATAAGATACAAAATTATAAGTACAGGACACATACGTATATCATGGATGTCAAGATTCTATTGTATGTAGATCTGTCCGTTGTTTGGTCATTGTACTACCGGTTGAAGAACAAAGGTGATTATGCTTTGAATGGAAGGGGGGGGGGTTGTAGTGAACTTTTCCGGAACTGTTTTCGCCGTCATTTGTATCGTCAATTACCCCGGTAAATTATACAAAAGTAGTTCAACAAATAATCATTAATGAAAGTAAAAAAGCAAGTATCTCTCTCAGATCAAGAGACACTTTTAATGTAAGATTTGTTTCCATTAATGTCTGTGGGCTACATACAAAACTCCAATCTCCTAAGTTTCTAGATTTTGTTAATAAATATGATATAGTGTGCCTTACAGAAACCAAAACCGATAAAGCTGACATAATTGACATTCCAAATTTTAGTGCATTTTGTAAGCATAGAACAAATTTATCATTTCGGAAATCCAGGGGAATAGTTATGTACATTAGAGATTCAATTGCTAAAAACTGTAGCATTATTAATAATGAATGTGATAATATACTTTGGGTCCAAATTGAAGGTAAAGCATTCGGAATCAATGAACATATATTAATAGGTACAGTCTATATACCGCCTGTAAACTCTAGATTTTCATCTTGTGAAATATTTGAAGATATTGAGAATGAAATTTTTACACTATCCACAGAGCATAAGTGTATCTGTTTACTTGGTGACTTTAACAGTAGAGTCACTACCTTGAAAGAATTTAATGATTGTGACGAACCTTTTGTACAAACAAATGACCATTTATTGTCTGATATTGATTTTAATTGGACTGTTGATCAAATTGATATGTTTTGTAAAATTTGGTTTTTCCTTGGAAAGAAATTCAAGAGATATGATTGTAAACCAATTTGGGAAAAAACTTATTGATGTATGCAAACATTGTAATATTTTTATTCTCAATGGTAGATTCAAAGGTGACCCAAATGGTGAATATACTTGTAAACAAACGAGTGTTGTAGACTATTGTATTTCAAATTTTGAGTTTCTAAGATATGTTTCTGATTTTAAAATATTAACATTTTCTACTTTATTATCTGATGTTCACAATCCCATAGAAATGTCACTAGCCTTTGAAAAAGAAAAATATTCGAAATTAAATAACCAGCAAAAACAAATACATGAAATAGCTAAAAAATGGATCCCTGAGAAGCAAGAAAACTTTTCATAACACTATCAAAGACAAAGTAAATGCAATCACACTACCAGAAAACGAAATCAGAAACACAGCAGCAGGAAACGTCACATCGGATTTTATAAATGATGTTGTTGAACGAATTAGTGACATATTGGTATCAAGTGCTAAAGAGACTTTTGGTAAGAAAATAATTAATACAAATTCTAGTAAGAAAAAAATTCAATTTAAGAAACCTTTGTTCACAAATGATTGTAAAAATGCTCGACAAAACTTTAGAAAAGCAAGAAGGTTGCATAAAAATTTGGTTGGGAAATTTTTAAAGCGGACTTGTATGAAAAAGAAAAAAATATATAAGAAAAAATTAAATAATGCTAACATTAAACGCCGAGTAGAAATTAAAACAAACTTGCTAATTTATGAACAAAAAACCCTTAAAAAAATATTGGAAAATCCTTAACACAAACTGTAATAAGAAAAGATGTAATGCTGATTTGAATGACCTTTTCACATTTTATAAAGAATGCTGTAATGAAAATTATAATGAACAAGATTCAGGGTCCACAGTACTTACACAAGAAGAGCTTGATATGTTGGCTGATGTTCAGCTCAATCAAAAAATTTAACCAACAAATAACACATGACGAAGTACGCAACAGTCTTAATATGTTGAAAAATAACAAAGCCTGTGGCGAAGAATATCTTAAAAATACAAGTGACTGCATGTTGAATTTATACACTGAACTGTTCAACAAAATTTTCGACTCAGGTGTAATGCCCACTCAGTGGGCCTGTGGAAACATAATCCCAATATACAAAAATAAAGGTGACAATACTGATGCTAAAAATTATAGACCTGAGTTGTCTAGGAAAGTAATTTACTGCAATTATTAATGAAAGATTAAACTCATATGATGATAATATACAACTCATTTTGGAAAATCAAGCAGGTTTTCGCAGAGGTATGGGAACAACAGACCATATTTTTTCATTATACTCTTTTTATAGAACTTTTCAAAAGACACAAAATGAAACTGTCCCGTGCATTTATTGATCTTGAGAAAGCATTTGATTCGGTTTGGCACATTGGTTTATGGAATAAAGTTTTACAAAATAATATTGATGGAAAATGTTTTAAGATTATAACCAACATGTATAAAGGTATAAAATCAAAAGTAGTCGTGAATGGAATAAGTTCAGAAATGTTTGAATGTAATATAGGAGTTCGACAAGGGGAGAATTTGTCACCATTTTTATTTTCATTGTATTTGAATGTCCTTGAGGAATTTTTATCTGGAAACAAAGCTAAAGGTTTATCTTGTTTGTCGGAAAAACTCAAGGAGAACTAAATCTCTACTTACATCTTTTTGTATTATTATATGCTGATGATACTATTTTGTTATCTGAAAACCCAGATGATTTTCAGTACATGCTTAATACTTTTTCTACATATTGCAAGAAATGGCATGTTAAGGTTATTAGTAAGAAAACAAAAGTCGTAATATTTAGTAAAGTGAAAAATAATGTCCCTTTTACATTTGAAGGCTCCAAACTTATATAGTAGATAACTTTAAATATTTGGGTGTTACATTTTTTAAAAGTAATTCTTTTAATTTAAATACTAAAGAATTATATGATAAAGCTACTAAAGCTATGTATGATGTTATTGGTAGATGTAGAAAACATAACTTATCAATTCATTGTAAATTAGACATGTTTGATAAAATTGTAAACCAATACTCATATATGGAGCGAAATATTAGTTTTCACAATACTAAAAACTGATAGAGAAATTACACCTAAAATTTTGTAAACATATTCTGAGCCTGAAAACATCAACACCAAACTTTATGGTGTATGGAGAACTTGGTAGACACCCGTTATTAATTGATATCAAAGTTAGAATGATCTCATTTTTGGGTAAACTCATTAATGCTCAGTGCTCTAAATTATCAACAAAGCTTCTATGTGCATTGAAATTATATAAGAATCTATGGTGTGACTTTGTACAAAATATTTTAAACGAAATGTGGATTGACTTATATCTGGTATGAAAATTCAATTAATATATCTTGGCTTAAAATTAAAGTATATACCGTTCTTTTAGATCAGTTTAAACAAACATGGTTTAGTGAAGTGCAAACTTCCCCTAAAGGTTTGAACTATAGAATCATTAAAAAAACCCATTAATTTTTGAAGACTAATTGTTGAATTTGCCTCCAAAACAATCCAAGAAATATTGTTTATTTAGAACTGGGAATACAAAATTACCAATTGAAACTGGTAGATGGTTTAACATCCCTAGAGAAAACAGAATTTGTAAATTATGTAATAGCAGTGACATTGGGGATGAATTTCACTACTTATTTAAATGCATTGATGTATCTATAAAGAACTCAAGAGTCATGTATTTGTCAAAATATTTTTATTTGAATCCAAATATATTTAAATTTGAAATGCTTTTTAATGTAACCGTACTTATCAACTCTGCAAGATTTGTAAATTGTTAAACATTATAATTGAGAGAGTTTAGCTCTCTTGGGTTATATTACTCTGTTATCCTTTCTTCATGCATGTAATATTTCATGTTCATTGTACTGTACATATCTTCTCTTCACTGTTTTGTCAGTTATGAGAATAAAGTTCAAGTTCAAGTTCAAGGTAGCAGAAAATTGTGTATGCTGCATGACAGAATGATGTTTAAATTATGCCCGTGTAAGTTGTGTAAGATAAAGATAATTTATTTAATATCTATTGTAATAGTGTAAAAGATATTATTCAGAGTTTTTTATTATTTTGTATGTTTATCACAGGTTGAAATCATTAAATGAATACCACTGGAGGTATAAAAACATTTATCACAAGCGCACTACTTTTTAAAAGAATTTTTAACAGCAAGGTTATCTAGCTGTACAAAATATCATTAAAAGTTCTTGATCTTTCAAATTTTTTCCCGTCAATATTGATTTTTTTAAAAAAGATGAAACGGTGTATACATGAACAGAAGATTAAAACTGCCCAGACATTTTAAAGAAGTGATCGGAAACAGGCTGACTGTTGTAAAATGCAATTTCAGGAAAGACGTATTATCAATTGAAAACACCAATATCGCTGAAATTGTAAACTTAATTAAGAAAATCACTTTCTACAAGTATTTCCTAAAATTATATAGAGCAACAACTACTATTATCTGCTAAAAAATCCAAATATTATGATTGAGTGATCTATATATTGGTGGGTGTAACCAGTCGGCAGCGGACACTCCTCCATGATACCCGATCCCACCTCTGATGTTTCAGAGGTCTGTGTTTGCCCTGCTCCTTTTTGTATTGTTTAATGCATTTTTGACTTTAATACTGTTCGATAATTTAAATTGTTTTATTTAAAAACGAGAAGATTCCAGTTTTTGGATCGACAAATTGCCTTATTTTCATAGTTACGTCCCACTACCACGGCATATTTCATATAATCTCCAAACTTTCAGCATGATCTGAGTACTATCATTTTTTTGACAGAGAATCATACAGTAAGTTAATGTTACAGGGTACTCAGCAATTTTCTTTCAAAGATTCATTCTGAAAATTTTCGGTCATTAAAATGGACTTTGTTAGCAAATACGTGTGTATAACATATTCTTCTGTCGTATTTTGAGGGACTATTTCATACCAACTGCTAGTTTTTTTTTTGTCTATTACTGAATTACTGTGAGTTCCATCTACCGGATCTATACATAAAGTACAGGGCAGGTGTAATGGGATTCTTACTCCTCCTATGCACCTAATCGAACCTCTGGAATTTCAGGAAGTCCTTATCTTATGCCCTAGATTCACCTATTTGTTTATAGATTTCTAAAGATCAATTACTGTTGTTATCTTAAACGTTATTTTCTTCGGAAATCTTTCATAAAGCAACTCAATTTTTGCAAATATCAAAGAAAATCTAAACTTTGAATATATTTTTACATTTCGAATGTTTGAACGAGAAAAAAAAATAATATTACCTATAAGTTAATCTCACACCACAAATATTATTCATGTCTTCAACTCGAGATTTAGATTTATTAACGACGTATTTTCAATTAACAAAGGTAATTTCCACTTCTACGTCCATACGATATATCCTAGTGAGCTTGAGATACAAAAGATACCACAGAATCTGTCACATCTGCTTCAGACTTGGATATTTACTTGAAAAAGACGTTAATTGTAATCTAACAAGCAAACTTTATGATAAACGTGATGACTTTAACTTTTCTATCGTCAACTTCCCTTACTTATGAAGCAATACACCTTCATCACTTGCATACGGAGTGTGGCGTCAGTAGTCTAATGGTTAAGATGCCGGACTCTAAACCGAAGGGTTGTGAGTTCGAATCCTGGGCCACGGCAAGTCGCAGTTATGTCCTTTAGAAAGGCACTTTACACAGATTTCCTCACTCCACCCATGTATAACAGGGGTACCTGGCTATAGACAGTGACAGATATCGTCAGAATGTTATTGTTTTAGCGCCTTAACGGCAGCTTGGACTGAAAAAGATTCTGGATTGTTATGGTCTGCTGGGGTAATAATGTATTGTGAAGCGCTTTGAGTAGCATTTATGCTGGAAAAGCGCTATATTAAAACAATTATTATCATTGTTAAGGTCTTCCGTCTTCACGGAAGACCTTATGCATTCTACTGTTTCTTATTAAAGGTCTTCCGTCTTCAGCGGAAGACCTTCTTTTTTTAGGTTTCTTTTATTATTAGGGTTTCCTTTCCCCAACGGAAACCCTTATTATTCTATTGTTTTTTTTCACTTTTATTAAGGTCTTCCGTTTCAGCGGAAGACCTTATTTTTTTTCTTAGGTTTTTTTTCCCACTTTTTTTTAGGGTCTTCCTCCAACGGAAGACCCTTCTATTATTCTATTGTTTTTTTTTCATTTTTTTTCTTTTTAAAGGTCTTCCTTTTTGGGGGAAAATTTTCTTGTTATTTTAGGTTTTTTTTCCACTTTTATTATTCTTTTTTTTCTTACCATTTTGTCCCGCATTTTCAAAACGGCTTGATGGTTTTTCATGAAACTTTAGGACTTATGTAACATTATTTGAACCTTATGCTTTTTTTTCCCGATTTGATGACGTCACTTCCAGTTTGGAGATATTGTCTTTTTTTATTTTTGAAGGGTCAGGTTGTCCCAATTTCTCAAAATGGCTCAAAAAAAAACATGAAACTTTCATATGATAACCAAAGTCTGAGAATGATAACTTTTTCATTTTTTGGAAGTGCCGCACTCGGCCTCGCTATGGCCCAAAATAACGATCACGAATTTAAAATTTTTTTAAACTTTTTAAGATATCTTTTTACCTGAAAATTTTGTTAAAATAAAAGAACAAAAGAAGTGTAAATTTCAAGATTTTTCAAATGTTTCTGGAAAAAGGGCTGGCCCCTAAAATTAGGGGCCTAAGGGGCAAAACTTTTTCTTTTATCTCAAAATTATAAGAATTTGTAATATGTCAAAAAGAAAAGTTTTTAAAAAAGGGTAAAATCTATTGGCTCTCAAAATTGTCCGGGACGTCCCTTGGAAAAACCGGAAATAATGGAAAATGCATTTTTGCCGTTTTTGAAATTTTTTGGGAAAAAATGTTCGGGGAGATAAAAATTAAATTTTCCGCCCCGTTTTGTCATTCCCGGTGGCCCGGAATAGAAAAAATGGCATTTTTATTAATTAAATCTAATTTCAGCTTTTTTTGGGGTTTTTTGGCTTTTTTGTTAAAAATAAATTTACTTCCGGTAAACAGGACGGAAACCTCTCGTTGTTTTGCAACCATTTTTGCTTTTGTTATTTTTATTTTTCTCCATCCCAATTTTTTGCAGACATTTCTCAGAGACGGTTTGGTCGATTTCCTTAAAATTTCAGAATATCTATAAAAGTGAACCTTATTCTTTTTTTTTAATTTTTAAAATTATTTCGGTAGTTATGCCCTTTAATCAATTTTTTATGCCATTTTTCGGCAAAAACTCAAAAACATAAAAGCTAGAATGCTGTCCTTTTCAACTATAAAAATTTTAAGTTTTGCACCTAATTTTCAAAATTCCGGAAGTGTTTTTGGGGAAGCTCGTGGGGGTAAAATTGACTGAAATATGACTGAAATTTTAGACTTTTTCCCATCATATTTTTAAAGATAATTATTTTGTTAAAAATACTATCAATATTTGTGAAATCACAAGATCTTTAATATATATAAAAAAAGTGCTATCATCACTTGGGGCCAAAAAGGGGCCAAAATTTTTAAACGATAACTCTGTAACAGTCAATATTTTGTAATAAATTACTGAAGCAAAAATGTTTATCTCAACGATCTACAACTATATATTATAATTTTAATATCGTATATTACATAATTGGGGCCCGGGGCCAAAGCTAAATCTTTGACGCTTTATATCTCGAGAGTGAAAATATTTTGATAAGAATATTGAACAAAAGATGTTAAAATTAAATTTTTTAAACAATATGCAACCTTTCATTTTTTTGCTAAACGCCCCCTTTAAGGAGTTGAAGGGTTGGCCCCTAATTATTTTTTTTGCTAATAGCTCAAAAACGAAAAAGAATTTCTGATTAATTGTTGAACAAAAAGTGTTCAAAATCCTAAGAGCTGTACGATGAGATCATGAAAAAGGGGCTGGGCCTCAAATTTACCAAAGGGGGCCAAATTTAATCGATAACTCTTTATTAGTTAATATTTTGTAATATGTTACTGAAGCAAAGATGTTTATCTCAACGATCTTCAACTATATAGTTTGATTTTTATGTCATGAATTTGGGGCCGAAAGGGGGCCCAGAATGCTAAATCTTTGCCCTTTATATTCAAAGGCAGAAATTTTTTGATAACAAATTGAACAAAAGATGTTCAAAATAATGTTCTGAACAATATGCTACATTTCATTTTTTGCTAAAAGGCCCCATTAAGGAGTTGAAGGGTTGGCCCCTAAATATTTCTTTTGCTAATAGCTCAAAAACGAAAAAGAATTTCTGAATAGTTGTTAAAAAAATGTTTAAAATCCTAAGATTTTTAAGATGAGATCCTGACAAAAGGGCTGGGCACTCGAATTAGGGGCCAAGAGGGGCCAAAAGTCTTCAATCGGTAACTCTTTATTAGTTAATATTTTGTAATACATTTCTGAAGCAAAGATGTTTATTTCAACCATCTACAACTATATTTTATTTTTTATGTCGTATGGTATATAAATAGGGGCCAAAAGGGGGCCCAAAAATGCTAAATCTTTGAGCTTTATATCTCGAAAGGCACAAATATTTTGATAAGCAGTATTGAACAAAAGATGTTCAAAATAATGTTCTAAACAATATGCAACCTTTCATTTTTGCTAAACGTCCCCATTAAGGAGTTGAAGGGTTGGCCCCTAATTATTTCTTTTGCTAATAGCTCAAAAACAAAAAGAATTTCTGATTAATTGTTGAACAAAAAATGTTCAAAATCTAAAGAGCTGTACGATGGATCATGAAAAAGGGGTGGGATCGAATTGGGGCCGGGGGCCAAAATCTTCAATCGATAACTCTTTATTAGATAATTTTTTGTAATATGTTACTAAAGCAAAGATGTTTATCTCAACAATCTACAATTATATATTATAATTTTAATGTGTATGTTACATAATTAGGGGCCACAAGGGGCCAAAATGCTAAATCTTTGATGCTTTATATCTCAAAAGGCAGAAATATTTTGATAAGCAGCATTGAACAAAAGATGTTTTAAATAATGTTCTAAACAATATGCAACCTTTAATTTTTTGCTAAACGTCCCCTTTAAGGAGTTGAAGGGTTGGCCCCTAAATATTTCTTTTGCAAAGCAAAAAAAAAACAAAAGAATTTTTAACTTGTTAACAAAAAGTGATCGAAATCCTAAGAGCTTTTAGATGACATGAAGAAAAAAAGGGCTGATTCCTACAATTAGGGGTTTAAGGGGCCAAAAGTGATTTCTTTAAATCTTTAATGTTCAATGTCTTTTACAGATTGTGGTAAATCTTTTTTTAATGAAAATCTCAATCAAAATCTTATTCATCTTATAAAAATTGGACGGAAGACCCACTCGTTGCTCCAACGAGATCGTATCTAGTTAAGGCTTCCGTCTCCAACGGAAGACCTTCTTGTTTTCGTTCGGTTTCTTTTTTCCCTATTATTATTATTATTCTTCCCAAACCATTTTGTGCAAGCGATTTCTCAGAGATGGGTGTCCGATTTCTACCAAACTTTCAGATCGAAAGATATTCAATTGGTCTTGATAGGTTTTTTTGTTTTTTTATTATCTCACTTCCGGTGTGAGATATGGACGATTTTGTGATTTTTAAGGGTCGGCTTGTCCGGGGAAAATCCTCCGAAACGACTTAAGATATGGACTTGAGATTTTCAGGGAAAATAGGAAAAAGGGTTTGGGGAGTTGAATTTGGGGTTCCCAAAACTTTCTAGCGCAAAAGGCAACAAAGTTGGTGGGGCCAAAAAAAAGTCTCAGAAATATCTCACAAAATTTGACATATTTTGTCTCATATCTTCACTCCTGTTCATAATTTGTTAAAACATATTGAAGACAAAATGTTCAATATCGCAAGACCTTTCATTTGATATAAAAAAAATAGGGCTGACCCTTCAAATTAGGGGCTAAGAGGGGGGCCCAAAAATCTTTTGTCTATAACTCTCAGAATAAATTTTTTGTTATACATTATTGATCAAAAGTATTATCTTTAAAAATTAATTATAAATACTAAATTGTTTGAAAATTGGTTTATCCAATTCTAGATATTAATATTTAAAAATCTGAAGCGGGCCCAAGATGGCGGCTGTCTTTGTCAATTCCGAATTCCGCCATTTCCAATTGGGGGTTTTTTTGGGGGCAGCTGAGCGTTATTAAACCATTCTGACATACGAATGCATGAAATGTAAACAATATTCTTGGGCTTTCACGTAGTAGTGCGTTGCAAATTAGGTCATTTAACATTTAATTTCCGTTTCACTACTTAAGTGTAACTGGGGTAGATACATAAATGTAATGTGTAAAAGACTTTTTAAAAGTCGAAATAAAATAAAGGCGATAAGAACGTTTTATTTATTTTATTTCATTGTAGCTATCACACCAATTTAATAGATAAGTTCTAAGAAAATGCACGAATATTTACTCCTGGCGTTTGGCGCAAATTATTAATAGTGACCGGCCTTTTATATTTTAGACAGGTGTACTGTTGCAAAAGTATACACACAAGTATATTTAGAGCATACTCCCAAAAGCTTAATGGTTTGCGCGTTGGGGATGAAACAAAAAAGGCGACATGGGTTCAATCCTCTTTGCGACCAAAATTTTGAATCTTTTTCTGTGATATTCATGGCATAGGTAAAGGTCCCTATTTGCTGATTTAACGTATAATAGTTTCTTGATTTGATAAAGAAGAAATTAATTTCTTTTTAAAGTCTTAGAATTTCGCAAGCGTAGGTTCAACGTTTTCTTAAACACTAAAAAATATTCATTTCATTTTCTCATAAAAAGGCTGCGCCGATAATACACATGGTGCCAATGTGCAAGTAAGGTCATCCCCGTGATGGGGAATGGACCTGTGAAAACCTTCTCTGGTTCTGCAGAGTCGAGTTTTTTAAAAAATAAAATGTATGAAAATGCACGAATATTTACTTGTGGGGTTTGGCGCAAATTATTGATAGTGACTCGCCTTTTATGATTATTAGACAGGTGTACTGTTGCAAAAGTATACACACAAGTACATGTATATTTAGAGCAGTACTCCCAAAAGCTTTATGGTTTGCGTGTTGGGGATAAAACAGAAAAAGGCGACATGGGTTAATCCTCTTTGCGACCAAAATTTTGAATAACTTTTCAGCTCGATTATACGAGATTTCTTTTCCTGAATAGGACGGAAGACCTCTCGTTGCTAGCAACGAGATCGTTTCTAGTATTCTTACTATTTTCGTATTGACCAACTTTTGGAAATGACCTTTGTCCGGTCCATTTCTCCAGAACAGCTGAAGATATGAAAGTTTACTTTTCAGTATATAGAATTTTACTTAAGTTTGAAAAAATTTTTTTCCCTCGTCAATTCTTCCGGTGTCACAGAAAAGGGGATTAAAAGCCGATTTTTTAAATTTCTTTGTCATTCTTTCTATCTTTTTCTGTGATATTCATGGCATAAGTAAAGGCCCCTATTTGCTGATTTTACGTATAACCAGTTTCTTGATTTTATAAAGAAAGGGAAATTTAAAAATCTTTGAATGTCTAAGAACTTTTGCAAACGTGGGTTAACGTTTCCTTAAACCTAAAAAATATTAATTTTTTTTCCTCATAAATAACTTCGCGGGGGAAAAAATTTTTCAAACCCCAAGGTTTCGGGAAGGTTTCCCCCTGACGGCTAAACCTGCAGAGTTTAATGTCGGAGGACGATGTTGTTACCAGCATGGCCCATACGTTAAAATTAACCCAGAAAGCTGCTAAGAAAGGAAAAGGGAAAAAAGTTTCGGTATTGGTCACAGAAGTCCTGGAACTCGGAGACGTGATTGCCATCTGGCAAATGGAGCGCCAGGACACCTGGTATCTGACGTTTGAGGACAGGGACCGTGACCGGATGGATGGGAGGAATTTTCGAGGGCAGAGAAAGGGGGGTGAGGCTGAAGTTGAAGGATTAAGTGCAGCTCAAATCCATTGGCTTCCATCTATCACTCCATGAAGTCAAGGGAGTGTTGGAAAAAGGGGAAGCCGAAGATAAAGGAAAGGAGGCA
>NW_026941225.1:0-130404 GCF_032062105.1 Saccostrea cuccullata
TAACTATCAGTAATAGTAATTTTAAAAAGTTTTTGACAACATTAATTAGTGTTATTTTAAGTATATAACCTGTAAGAATTGGGTAAATAGTATGGTGTCTGATAAATTTTAAATGTCTAAATATATTTACTAGTATGTGGTATTACATAATTATAATGTGCAAGATGCACTCACACCTTGACCCTTTATAATTGCAACAATATACTTAATTAAATGTACATGATTGTATAATTAAGTAAAAAAAAAGGGAGAGATTTCAGAGAGTAAAAAATACATTAGGTAAGGGATAAGATAATGAATTATTTACAATTAAATAGGGCAACAAAGAACCTTTAGACAGTATCCATACATCATAGTGAGCCCATTTAGCTCTAAACAAAGTACTCAATAATGAACATATTAAGTAAACTTATTCATAAATTCACCTGCCTGAAGTAAAATTCTTTTGCTATGTCTGGCATTGCGGGCAGTCTCCGACTTCGACTTTGGCTTTATTTTATATTTAAATAAGGTTAGACGATAGTTCTCATCTGCAGGGTCGTCACTGTGCCATGATTCCACAAAATGTTCGGAACAAACCCTGCTGTACTCATTTGGAGACCAGTTATCTCTATTGATGGCCCTAATCCAAGCTGCTCTCTTCTTCCTGTCTTTAGGGAAGCGAAAAAAACTCACACCTTTCTCTTTGGTTTTACTTCCTTGTCTGTTAGAACATTTAAAAACGACGCATTGTATTACCATTGTTTACGTTGCTAATGTAAACTCTGGAATGCCGTCCGGAAGCATTTATACGCATGCGCTAAAAACAGGACCGCAGTTAACGTGAAAAGATTTATTGAAATGTCCCTGTGTTCGTTATTTAGTAATATGTTTTGTAATTTTATCATTATAATCAAAATTTTTCTGTAGAAAGTTGTTTATAATTAAACGAATATTCCATGCATTCTGATATGTATAAGCAATAGTTCTGGCGTATCAACTGCACAAATTAGACACAGTTCTGGCAGTAAGAGGGTTAAGGAGACTGATTTAGGGTGAATGATGTTGCGGTGCAAATATTGGAATGTATCTGTTGGTTTTATATATATTATTTAACATCAAGAATATGAAATTCTGTGCAACGGGTTCCTTTGTATGCACATGTGTCCAGAAATTGCAGTGATATTTCAGATAATCTATAGAAAAATTTCAGTATGGGATGGCATTCATTTGCTGTTTCGAAAAACTGTTTTATTTCGTTTTAAAAGCCATTATAAATCATTAATCCGTCAAGCAAATTGGTATTCAAAGTTGTTTACTAACTATTCAGTTATTTGATACACTCTAACGTCCAATATTTTTGGACTTTTTAAGAGTGAACTACAATAAAATGCACATTATGATTTAAAATATCTTTATCAATTCACCTGTTAAATGTTTCGTTATTTCATATCTCTCGAAAGAATTTTAATGTGTTTTGCAGGTATATTTTGTCAATGTTCATTGAACGTACGTTGAATTGTACATGTACATTATACAATTATTGACTTTTGATTAGGTCTTCCCGAGATTATACGGACCTGGTCAGGTATTGTTTTGACAGAGGCCGAAGGCCGAGGTTAATCAATTCCTGACCAGATCCGTACAGTCACGAGTAGAACGAATACAAAAGACAATAACCGTTTTTTAAATGATCAGGAATTTTGTAAACAACTCTTAAGAAACTTTAATTATTGTCTCCATCAAATATAAACACTCATGATATAATGCGTAGTGTACAATGTACATGTAACAACACATTATATTAATATTTTTAAGGGAGCCGACTATAGTTTCCATTGCGCAATATTTCGCGCATCATAGTAAAATGAAGCGTATTTACTGTTTTAATGCAACTTTTTTCGCTATGATATTCTGTATGTCTTAAAGAAAGGGGTAATAAAAATATTATTAATTATAGATACAGGGAGCATGATCCCTTTACACAACTTTCCGTTTAGTGTACTACCCTCATACACTGCACTTGCAGCGCAAGCGCTTTGCTTCAAGTCCATCCACTACTAGGATAGAAGACATACAGACAACTCAGATCAGACGCATCCTATCATGTGAACACTTGTAATGATAACACCTGTATTAAGTTCTATCACTTTATTATTAACACTTTGAGCACAAAAACACACATTTATTACAATCAACATAATTGGAGATAAAAAGGCCGCAATTTTTTGTGGGGGACGGGGGATACCTACAAATGTACCAAAATAACCATGGGCACATGGGGGGCCGAGTGTAAGCACAAGTTCCCGATCCGAACGGTCACCACGTTCTGGACCAGTGAATGCGGGACTGCCCTTCTCCCTGTCTCCAGCGCCACCTGGTGTACCCACTTACTTTACCAGACTGTGGCCTCCCCCCGCTTGTGCGAGGTGGAGGTGGAACCAGCCATGACAGGCCATGAACAACGGATGTTACCATATAATGTTACTTTAGACAACTTATGTGCTACATGTACTTATGTACAGTGCAGGGAAATAATTTTGTTACAGCATCAATGCTGATTTTGGTGCTTCCTACGCTTGCTGATTTTGATGCTTCCTTTGCTTGCTGATTTTGATGCTAGTTATCCTTATCCTGATCCAGTTTTGATCCTTATCCTGATGCTGGTTTGAAACTAGGTCAATGCTAGTAATGCTACCGGAAGTAGGATTATCCTGCCGGAAGTGGATAATTCAAAAACAGCATCGCTATTTTAAGCCATTAAGAATAATTTCTGGGGTAATTTTTATTTGTAATTTGCATTAAATGACTTCCCTTTATCTGTTTTCACTTTTCACCGAAAAATTTTGCGATTTTTAACGAATTTCGTTTTGTCATATTGCAATCGTAAAGAAACAAAATGGCGACACAGTGGAAGTTGGAAGTAAATCTTCATCTTGCGAAGTTATCGTAACATAGTTATTTGATATTGATTGCAGCTAAAATGCGATGATTTATCCTTTTTGTGATGCAATTTCAGTAGGTGGAATAGCCCTAGTGTGTGCAACGTGTAAGCATGGAAACGTGATGGACAATGAACATGATGAAGTTTATCAGTTTATGTCAAATCCAGATGAAAATTTTTTGCGTGTCCTGCGAATATTTTAGCGAAAATATTATGTTTTAAATTGAAAAGTCAGGGAACCAACAGATCATCAGTACAGTCACTACAACCACTCAGAAGGTATGTAAACAATGTTGTTTTTTTTAATCAGATTATATAAAAATGGTAAAGATTATGTGAAACAGATTTAACGTTAGTATTACAAAAAATTAAAAACTCAAAATTCTGAGCGATTAAGGCATTTAAACATGTTAAACACATGTGGTTTTAAAGGTCAATTTTTACAATTGAATAAAAAAAAATTGAATTTTTTTTTAATTTAGAATCTGCAGATGCAGTATTCTGTAATTAATCCACAAGGTATCAAGTCAAATTATACATAACCCATTGTTGCAACCACGACCAAAATGTAAAACCTAGCTTCTCCCATTCTGACCGTGGTCAAATGAGAAAGAATATTTTTTAGCTCGATCATTAATATTTTGTAGCTCATTAATATTGACCAATGCAAATAAAGCAAAGTCAGATATTTTCCTTTGATCATGATACCCAGTCGTAGTGTAAGAAACACTGTTGAATGAATGTAAATTGTTCATTTCAATTGGGATGGAAAGAAACCCATGTTCACTTTCAATGTCATATGACGTCACAATAAAGATTGAGGCATCAAGATAAAGATTAGGAAATTTTTTTATCAAGCAGCCACGAGAAGGAGAGCTTCATGCTTACAACGATGTGGTAATGTACATATATAAGCTGAACGACTGATAACCAAGTCAACTCAAACGTAATACATGTATTTCAACTTTTGAACCAATCTAGAAGTCAACTCTTAAACAATAGTATGCATGGTTACGGATTTTATCTTTGCAGTCTTAGTTAGGCTGTTCCCTATCAAGTACTGTCCTGTGTCTGGTTTACGAGTAGAATCTAGATTGTACGTAAGGCTTTAAACAGATATATAATTTTTTCAGAAGGCAGATATGTATCTATCCTGATATTTGAGCTACAATACAATGTCAATATGTATCAAATATTTGAACTGGTCATGTTGATCAGGAGGTCTTTTTTTGTATTGAACAAAATGTGTTTGTGAAACACTATGCGGTCAGCGGTAACAAAGTTAAAAAAAACTTTATTTTAGCGTATAGGTCACAGTCAAGGTCATAAGGTCATTGACCTCAATGTCATTTGAAAGAACTTTATTAGTGGTATATGCATACCGAATATAATGTCTCCATCTCCTATGATTATGGTAAAAGTTCGAAAGAACTATTTTAAGCATGTAGGTCACAGTCAAGGTCACAAGGTCATTGAAGTTGGTGTCTTTTGAAAGAACTTTTTAAGTTGAGTACGCATGCCAGATATCAAGTCTCTACCTCTCAAAGTTAAAAAGTTATGGGGAATGTTCAAATTGACAAAAGACAGACAGACAAACAGCTGAACAGATAAACAGACAGGACATAAACAATATACGCCTCAGATCTATCGATCCGGGGGCATAAAAATTTTAAGAACTAACCATTTCTTCACGGGTACCCATTTCTTCACAATTATTTATGAATAATTTTCATTTGATTTAAAAGAATAAGCTGTATACATGGTATATCCGCTGTAAAACAAAATTATTTTATATAAGTGGTGAGAATTATTACTGGTATGTATTTTTATATAAAAATTTTGATTTTAAAATATGTTTATCATATATAATTAACACAAAATATAAGTATAAACAAAAAATGCCTTATTCTTTTTGCGATATTTAAATATTTTTACATACATATTGATATGCGTTCTTAATCCTCACACAGAATCTTTATTATCGATTAATCATTTCAGCCTCAATGGCTCCTTTTAAATTTTACTGGAGTTAAAAGAGAAAAGACATGAAAGATGAGTGTTTGAAACTATGACCATTACTTTGATATTAAATAGCCAAATTATGTTCAATTTGTAAAGTTACTTATTGTCATTGTGCCCCTATTTCATAGCATAATTTATAAGTACTTTAAAGTTTTAGTAGTCAGTGACAATTTATATTCTTTTACCTGTAAAAAAAAAATTAATTGCTCTAAATGTGTAAAATTAAATAATTTCCTCCTCAGGTTTGTATTTTGTATATTTGTGTGATGTACACATTACTTACTGTATAAAGATAACAACTGTAGTTAAAACTGTATTTATAGCATTGTTTTTTTTAATATTTGGCAATTTTTGAAATTAACCTAATTAATGTTTCATATTTTTCAGGCCCATGACAGAGTAAACAAAGCAGAAATTCCTCTAGGATTAAATTATGCTGGACTTCTCTTTGGACCTAAATCCAGCTGATGAAATTCTATCTGTTAAAATAGTGAAAATTTAAGCCAGGAACTTCTGTTAATCAGACAGTGGCATTAAAACCGTTGTGATGATGTGCGCCAAATCCATTGATGACATACATATCATATACATTTTAAAGTTATCTCCCACTTAGATCTAAAATGAAATGGACAGAATTTAAAGTTTAAAGTGGATCTCAAGTGATTTGTGCACATACATATAGTAAAGGTATAAGCAGAGTGATTGTTCCATTTGAAAAACCGGATTCGTCTTCAGGGATTTCCATGAAATAAAGGATGCAGCCCATATAGAAGAGTGGTCTGATTACGAAAAAGAGAGTTCCTCGAAAGATATTTACCTCGGCCATTATGCTGAAAAATATTACATAATATATTTAATGTTTATTTCATGTATAATTAAAAGCCAGAGATAAAGCACTTATGTACATTTGTATATTTGTTTTAAAGCAAAACATTAAATTTTGTTTATATAATTTCTATTTGACTAAATCTACATTTGAACTTGATGTTTTTCTATTCAAAACAGGAATATAAACTTCATATATTTTCATAAATTTTTAAATAAATATTTCATTATTAACGTTTAATGAGACAGAGTGGTCTTTTGCATGATATGTAATTGGTTTGAAAGAGATTTTTTTGGTTGTATTGGTATATTTGGACAATGTCAAAAAAGTCTTAAAAGAAGCAAACGAGGGACTGCATACAGATACAAATACTGTAGGATTAATATTGATTTTTAAGAAAGTTTGAAAAATATTGTTTAATCTATTTATTCCCTACAATTAAAGATCTTATTTCTTAATCAATCATCAAATTTATGCAAAGATTTTTTTTGAAACCACATAATTGAAGAAAACATCTCTTTTCTAGAAAATAAAATATTATTACAGTACCTGTGATTGACTTAAGAAACTGTGAATTCACCCCAGACAAAATAACATCGCCTTCTGTTTTGGAAACCAAACAGGCGCACTTATAGTTTACCCTAGTTTATTTTTTGTGAGTTATTTAGGTGAGAACAAATAATACTGTCAAGGTACAGTCATTGTTTTTTTAAAATAATTGTTTCGAATTTCAAGGCTATATTCTATAATTAAGAAGCCTCTATTGTTGTTGATTATTGACTATTGGGCATTTAAACTCGTATTTGTTATCTTTGCAAAGTTGTAATAAAAGAAACATATCTGAAGTAACCAGAAAACAACCTCTGATCTGAGACATTGGAGATAAGCATCGATAAATATACCGCACTAACGATATTTGAAGCAGTACAATTCATGCACAAAAACATGAACGATATAACCTTACAGAAAACCATTTTAACCATACAGTCGTATAAATAAAGCATATAAATCGAAATAAAAAATGATCTGTAAATATCCCATATTTTTGTTAATCCTTAGAGAAATAGATCTGGCATCTGTATTTTATTTATTCTTTCTCATCGTTGTTATTTGCATTCAAAATTAAGTGTTCTTTTACAGCAACGCTTATAATTTGAAAATCATTCGAGCTGAGCACGATTCTTAAAAATAATGTGTCCGCCATCTATGATTGGAGACTCGTTTTATCTGAGGACCCCTGTATAAGGTGCCTGACTTAGTCATTGTTAAGTGTACATGTAATCAGTCAACACCAGTGTAGACGGACGTATGCTCGGTAGCGACAACGGTTATACATGTACTTCTTCTAATGCAGGAAAGTAAGATACCAAAGAAACTTATGATACTTTCACAGGTCTATGCAGTATACAAACAAACACAGATACACGTAATAAGTGCAGTAAAAGTGGTACAGCAAGATAAACAGCACGAACACGAATCGCCATTCCATGCCGATACCCGTGGCAATTAAGCAGTTAGGTGTAAGAATGCGCAGAAGAGAGTACACCCTGGTGCTGGTATCGTAGATAGCAATATTAAAAATGACATACAGAACTCACCAGACCCAACCTGACACAAAGCAGTACCAGAGCGGTCCCGGGGACGCTTTCTGAGACTGCTAAAGCAGTTCCACAGCGGTTTCAGAGCACGACCTGAGAACTGTTTCCTCCATCTATGATAGAGTTGTCTTCCTCAGTAGTTACTAGATTCATAAGAGGGTTGTGTGTAGCAGGATTTTTATGTCCTTTTCAGCTAATTAATTTGATTAATTTGAGCCTGCAGGGCTTCAAACTTACTATCCAAAGTGCTGGTTGGCACAGGCTGAGATCCACCCGTTTTGTCAATTGCTGGCTTTGACTTTGCTTTCCTTTTTGCTGGATGTTCAGTCTCAATTTTTTCTGATTTCTATCCGTAACTTGTCGAATTCGTTAATGGAATGGTAAAGATGTCTGCAGATATCTTTCAAATCTTGTCTGAATCATTTATAGAACAAAGTGCGAAGCATCTCATTTGTTGCACTTTTCTGAACTTTACCCATCTTTATCGCCTTGCATAACTCCATGCAAAACAAGTCTCATCATCCTTCTGTTTTGCGCTCTAGAGTTCACCAAAAATATCCTCTTTCTCTAACACGTTCCCATAAATGCTATACAGCTTAAACAGGATTTCTTGCACCTACACCGGTACCTAAACTCATAATGACTTTGGCTTTACCCCTTTTACGGACCGTCTGATGGCTTGAAGAATGGACTCAGGATGACAGTCTTTCATGCTACAAACAATCTCATATTTTCACAGTTCATAGAGTCCTTTCTTACACCAGAAAACACTGAGATCCGCAAGGGTGCTTCAAAGTAAGAGCCGTTAAGTAATTGTGGTGGCATTGATGGTGCTTGCGTGGTAAGAAATTTCAGTTCCTTCTGAACCCGTGGCTGTTCTTCCTGTGTAGCAGCCTGCAAATTCAGAATACACAGTGGAGCAATCATGTCACTCAGAACATATTTCACGCATGAGTGAACAAATCAGTCTGCTTTCTAGTACAGTCCCAGAGTCCCAAAGCAGTCTGTGACTCCTTGGGTGTCAGGTTGGGTCTGGTCGGTACTGTCTGATTATTACATTAACGAGTCGTATTCAGCTTTAAGATAACAAAACTATCGTTCATGAATATACGAGGAGTGATCAAAAAATTCGCGAACTATTTAAATAACTTCCAGAAAGCAATGAAAAAAAGGTTTCAGCGTTCATCATTTTAAAAGTAGACATCTCCAAATTTAATGCACATTGACTCACATCTGACGATGCACGAATCACGTGGTCAAGGCAGTCATGTTATATGTTCCGTAGCCTTCTGTTCACAGAAGTTAAAAACTATATGGAGTCTCGCACGTATTCTACAATGTCTTAAAATAAAAACAGTCTATTTGTCAGAAATGACCTTATCTTGGAAATAAGATGGTGGATCCTTTCCCAGATTTAGCATGGTATACGTAACCACCACAAACCGAGTCCTTTGTCTTAGGAGCGTCATTTATCCAACAAGGATAAAAGGTGGGTGCCTTCTTTTAATCATAGCTGATATGATTGAAGTCTAAAGTAAATTCATTTTACGGATTGAATAATTATTCTGATATGAATTTTTTTTGTTTATAATGAAATTATAGTTCGCGAACCTTTATTTATTATGAACCTGCACAGAACCTTGGCGGAGTATGTGTAATGTTTACAAGGAGCACAAGTGCCATGGGTGTGACCAGTTGGCAGGGGATGCTCACTCCCTCCTCCCTGGCACCTGATCCGATCTCTGAAGACTTAGTGGTCTGTGTTTGCTCCCCTCTAGTTGTAATTTTTAATGGACTTTTGAGCTCAAATACTATTCCTTATCTTAACAAAATTCATTTTTTAAAAACGCTTTAACTTCAAACCTTTCACAAAAAGCAATTCAAGCAAAGATTTTCAACAGAAACTAAAAAAAACTTTTATGCTCATAAAGTTTATTATAAAAATATGAATAAAAAACGAAGGACGGTGTAAGAATTCTATCACAGGTGTTTCAGGGTAATAATGATTTTAACAAAATAAACTCAAACATATGAAATAACTTAAAAATCACGATCTATCTTAGCACATTCGAATTTCAACTTCCTTTTCCATACTGTCATTTCCTCTTTGATAAGTTTTTCTTCCCTACATATTATTCCTTATTTTGAATGCTGTTATTTTTTGGAAATTTTTGCGGTATTTAGCTTCCTCTTCTGCTTTAGTTCTTTCCACTGCTACCTCCTTTGCGCAGCAACATTCTTAAAATAAAATATTTTAGCATATTAATTAATAGAAAATCCACCAATTTACAAGAAGTATTTAGATAAAGAAATTTCTTAAATTAGCTGATAATACCTCTGCATTTATGTAAGCAACATCCTTGTCGCCCAGGACAGCAACAGAATCGATATGGCAGAAAAATAAGATTGATGGGGGAGGGAATCCTCCAATCATAGTCGTTAATTACCGTGTATCTCTCAAAACGCCAAAGTTTCTCAGCGTTGTTCTGCACCCTCTCAAAGGTGTAGCTAAAGAAAGATTTAAGACATGCTATGTAAGGTAGCTAAAAAACAAGGGAAAAATAGGGAAAACGTTAATATTTTTAAAAAAAAACGAAGAAAAAGCAAAATTGAAAAATACATAAAACATACAAAATTTAGAAAGAAAACTAATATTTCATTATATAAACAAGAAGATTGAAAATGAATATTTTTGAACAGAAAATATATTTCAAAAAAGAATTAGTTTGTTGAAAAAGTTCATACTACAATTAAAGTACTACACAGTGTTCAAGTTAACTCCTTTTCTCAATGACTTGAATGGATTCTATAGTACCTGAACATGGCAATGACCAGGTTGACCAACAGAAGGTTAGAGAAGAGCATGTAGAAAGCTGAGACAGCTAATACTGTCCAGTCCTCCTGTGGACAGCGGTCAATAGAGGGATCCACCTCCCAGACAGAGGTTATATTGGTACAGTCCGAGAGATCCTCTCCTATAATTAATGAATAAGCAAAAATTTTGTTGATTAGGATCTATCGTTTCTTGTTTATGCGGCCTTATTGTTCATGTGCATTTAAATTTATAATTACATACATGATAAGTGAAAATAACGAAATGTGACCATGCAATTTTATTAAAACTCATTTTATATAATGGCATTAATTTTGAAGCATTAATCAACGATATATTTGGACGGATTTGCCATTGGTACAAACTTAAAATCACCTTGAAGGAATTCATTGAATGACTCTCCGTATAATTGCCAGTAAGGGTAGTATATTATAGTCCAGATTCTCCAGTTTGTCCAGTCACCGTCCCAGATTGTCTGATGGTCCGGCCATAGATTGGCATGGTAGTAAATACCAACTCCAAAAACAACAAACATCGCCAAAAACAAGAAACTAAACAGGTCCTTCAACTGAAAGCAACCGAGAAAATATTTTCTCAAATTTTCTGTTTTATATCATGACTTATATATTGTAATTGCATTTAACACAAAAAATATATTAGAAATCCTATTTCATCTTAAAGTTAAATTTTTTATCGGGTTTGATTTACACATCCTGCATTTTCACAAATTTCAATTTTATTCTTAATACTTAGAAAAAGCAGCAATCTTGTTGTGTATTAATGAAATATTAAAACTATAATTCAGAAAATTCAGAGTAGAAACGTTCGAAAGCAGAACACATACCCAGTATATTGTCAGTCCGTACAGTTGTTGTGAGCAGACTTAAACAACTGAACACAGCCTGAGGATCGTAAACCTAAACAATAAGAGAGCTTGTGCACTGTTTACAAAAGCCGTGTACATTTCACAGGTGTGTTAAATTTGCTTAACTCTGTACATAACACTGAGCGCGCAATTACGATACTTGTGAAAGGGTTTAGCTTTCGAACATTTCTACTCTGAATTTTATTATTTCCTGTAAAAGTAAAAATTAAAAGATCTCTACCAGTACAGGTTACGTTTCTGTGTACGCTTAAAATCTTAAACCATTTACATGTATAATGAACTAATCAAACCACTAACCATTTCCTTGATCATGATAAGTGTTGGTCCCATCCTTCGGTGAATAAGAAATACTTCAAGAAACCTCAGGTACATGACAAGTAGGGAGAGAGAGAACATTCTTCTGGCTATTGTGAAGGTCTCAGAGGGGTGGAAATGACGTACAAATAAAGCTGTGATCAGTAGGGCGTACGACAATAAGTCGACAACATTCCAGAAGTCGTAGAGATATCTCTTCATTCTGGAGTAGTAACCTCGGTGTGATCGGCCTCTTGATTCGAGACATCCCTAAATGAAAGGAAAAAAAGGCATTTTACTCATAATCGTTTTGTGACAGAACAATAGGCATTTCTCATTTCGGAATGTATGCAAACCAAATTATAAATATTTCAAGACTGAGAAGAAAAAGATTGGGCTGATATACTTTGCAATTAAACAGAAGAAAAGGGAAACATTTTTTCCAAGTCAATATTGATCATAATTATTTTTACCCTTCTTAGATAAAATTTCGTCAAAATGGGAAAATATAGTCTTATTCAAAAAAAATAAAGATGCTAAACAATTTGAGTTAGTTTGAGAAAAATAAAAGTCGTAAGTTGATACATCCCTTTCGGAATAATCTATCGACTTTAATCACAAGTATTCAATCAATATTTCTCTGTTCTGGATGTAACATTACTATTGACAAACTGTTAGTACGAACACAGATATTGCGAATTCACTGTTATAGCGAAGTTATTTTGGATCCCCAGCTATATAAATTTAACAAATTTCTTACACGGATATAACGAATTACGGATATAGCGAAGCAATTACATAGGTCTCAGTGACTTCGTTATAACAGAGTTTTACTGTAACAACCAATATGGAGAAGTAAACGTGGAAAATTTATACTTACAAAACAGCTGATAAGTTCCTCGATGAAATCTCCCGCGCCCCAGAAATACACGTAATATTCAAACACCCTGGCTTTATCTTGTACGTAATACTTGGTACTTATGCTGGTCAGAACAAAGGCGCTGTACATCACCAACATGGTGAAAAACATTATCTTCAAGATAAATTAAATAAACTATATTTATGCATTGAGAAACACATTTTTTGGAATGACATGCAATTGTTCAAACTTTGTTGTCAGCGAATCATCTCTTACGTTTATAAATCAACTTAAAGGGTTAAATTGAACTTGAATTTGCATTAAAATATTAATCAACATTTCGTCGTTATAAATATCGAGAAAATGACAAGTTTTGAACTTTTACCATTTTAAAATTAGATATTTCAAACTATATATATATATATTTATTCACTTACATAATTATAAACATATTTCGTCAGAGGAGCAGTGAAGAACTTCCTTGGTCTCCGAAAAGCAGACTTAAACAGATAAAATAATTTTTATTTAAGATTTTTTATTTTAATTTCAAAAATGATATGATTATTCTTATTATAAAATGTACAGACTTTTTTTTAGTAAGTTATACTTTTAGGAATGGTTTTAAGTCCGGGGCTAGGTTGTTGTACCACTGTTTGTTCATGTTTTTCTGGGAACAGGTGTGAGCCACTACATCATACATAAAGTTCTCATACGCGAACGTCAGAGGACTGGAATGTATTCCCCATATCGAAGTCTCATCGTCCATTAACTCTATGGCTTGCTTTGTGTTCTCCTCGTACATTCTATCCATAATTGCTAAGCAGCGTTGTTCAAACAACCTTTAAATTGATTTTTTTAAACTATTACTTGGAGTTATGTAGTTAGTATATTTTTTGGAATTCTTTTCATTGAGACTAACATGTCTTTATAAAGAAAAATTACGTTGATATTAATTTTAATCGCAGTTACTTTTGAGAAAAATTATCAATTATGGTCGAGGTGTTTAAGCCACATAGTTACTTGGAATGTTCCGCAAGGTCATTTGATAAAATCTGTTCTTTAACATTTCCAGCCTTGACTGACAGCTTCTGTAGTATAGCTGAACATACCAACCCTGTCACTGAATTTATAAAATTCAATAATAAAAAACTTGCAAATAGTAGGATAATGAAAACTTTCAATGAATGGTTTTATGAAAATTAATATTTAGATATTAATTACAAAGGTGGTCTTTACTTATTTCTCAAATTAATTTTGAATGGAATAATTAAAATCAAAAAGTTTTGGAAAGTACATGTATCAACTTACAAAGATGATCTTCACTTCTAAGCCAGCAAATTTCAGCCAATTCCCTTCTGTTTGCAAAAATTGCCCACAATAAAATATCAGAAATGTTTGCATCTTTTAAATCTCCATTTTCATTTGGATCCCATGAATCCTCTTCCGTACCTGTTATAATTTATTTATTTATATACTGAGAAGTAATAGAAAAAACAGAAAAATAGCAAACTAATTTTCCTTGATAATGTATAAAAAATAGTTACCTTTTTCTTCCCTATTATCCAGTTAGCTGTAAGCCTTGCATAATTTTCTCATATATAATAAGAGAATACCTTTATATCTCAGTATCTTCCGACATAATCCTTTAGCTGCCTCTGCTACGGAATCATGTAAACTATCCCTCTTTTTCTCATATTTTTTCCTGTCCTTTTCATTATGTTTATCTTTTGCTTTCTTAATTTTTCGCTGGAGTGACCTGTGTTTATTACAGAGTCTCTTTGCATGTGTTTCTTGGATTTGCTAGAAATATAATTTTAAGTTACCTTTAGAGTAAGTTATCAAATACGGAGATTTTTTATTTTGAATATTTTTAAAATAAATATCATTTATCTGTTCAATATATAATGAATTAGTATTACAATGGATTAAGATCAGTAAGCATCCATTATAATTTATCTATGTTCTTCATATCTATCAAGATTTAAACCTGTTTCAAATAAATATTAATTAATGATCGTCACACTTGAAACTACAAAATATAAAATTACATAAGAAAAACCTTTAGAATCCATTCCATGTGAAGGCAATCCTCATCTTTTAGTTCACAATCTTCCTTGCAGGAAACTGTCTGAAATTCAGAAAATGCTATGGCTAGTTAATCTTGAACAGATTACATTTATAGCATGATCTAGCTGAATTAAATAAGCAACAACAAAATGGAGAGAGAAACAAGAATTAAATATACCAAGCACAAAAACAAATAATTACAAACTATTCTACATACAAGACAGCTAATTATGTTCTCTGTAATTTTTCTACAACTTAAGCGGAGAAAAAAATGTATTTATCATTCAAAAATTCTGCCTGCACCTGTTTGCAAGGATAGAGAATTATCTGATGTAAATGTATAACACCCACCTACCTGTTCATACAACTCTGGCAAATTGTTCAATTTGAATTTTACTCCTTGATCCAGTAAAACTCTTACATAATCACACCTGTTAGCTTTAAGTGCTTCAAACAATAAAATCTGAGAAGGAAATATAGAAAATGGTATTAAATTCCATCCATTCTTTCAAAATTCAATTGTTTTGATTGTTATCAAATAATTACTTTTGAGTTTAAAGCTGCATATACTGTACGTTTTAAAATAATATTAATGTATTCTCATTTAACTTTCCTTACATGTCCGCTCTGTTTAAAAAACCCAGATTCCTGTAGGAGTTGGAACCCAAAGTAGAAATACAGTGGCAGTGATGCAGGTGACGTGTACTTTGGGTTTAATACATAAACTCTAGATTCCTCTTTGTACTCTCCAAGTAGCTGATTCAGGATATTCTCCTCTGGCCTGACCGAGTTCCTACGTAATAATTTCGAGGCCAGAGAAGATCCAGTTAAAGCCAAGCCATTCTTCTGCAAATGAGGTACTGCTGTTCTTGGTCTCATGTTAAATTGATCTGAAGTGTTTTGAAATGAAGAAGGAAAATAATAGCTTCTATAACATTTACATACTGACAAACTAAAGCTAGCTGGTTTTTTCTATTAATATCGATTTTTTTAAAAATTGCCTATGGTATTTAGTACAATCTTGCGTGTTGCAATAAAACTTTAAAATCTAGAGTCCAGTACATGTACAAATATTTAAGGACTATATTGATTAATGTACATGTAAATGATTATGTTATGTCTAAATTGCAAATAAATGTACATACTCGTATTTGTCATAAATTAAATCTAGATCTTTTAAGTAGACCTTAAAAGATTTTTTTTTTATTTCTCAAAATTATTCTTGAATTATTCGGCGTTTAACGTCCAAGAAAATATTTATTTTTTCCTAGGAAGCAAAGTTTAATTGCAAATTCGGAAATTTTGTATATTATCAATACATAGTCATATATAATACACTAAGTCTTTAGGATCAGGCTATTACATAAGAATAAAAAACTTAGTTATTTCATGATATAGATATTTAATGGATGTTTGGTTAATCAACTAATTCTTTTAGAAGTACATGTACGTGTATATTGTTTAACGTCCCTCTCGAGATTTTTTCAATCATATGGATACGCCACCATTTGCAGGTGGAGAGCTGCACATTTTGTCGTATACTCGGCACTCAGGGCTATTTAGCAGGGAGGGGTCTTTTCTTGCAAGCACCTACTGCGACACGGGAACGCGTTTTATACGGTCTCATCCGAAGGACAGGTCTCCACGTCCACAGTGGGATTCGAACCCGCGACGTAAGAATTGACTCCTTACTTCGTGACTCAAGAGCGGACGCTCTAACCACTGCGCCATGCGGGCGACAATTTCAATATGATGTGTCTAAAATCTGACTATATATGAGCAGCAGAAGTTTTGACTTTACTCTGATTGTCTTCATGAAGAATTTTCTCCATGGCCCAGCAGCTGACAACGGCTTCTCCCACAATGTTAGAAAGCATCAGAGGATCGTCAGTGTTCACATCAAACACACCTATCTATTATAATGGAAAAGGACAAAAGTAAAGAGTCAGTTATAATAGAAACGAATTATTTAAAGAAAAGAAACCATGCAAATTTAGGCATCTCTTGTACCATTTGATACTTAATCCGTGTCAAAAATTCCAATTAAATTTTAATTTATATTTTATCATGTCGACGGAGAATTGTATTTCACATTTGTAGTTTGAGTTATCTCAACAAAAACTGTCAATACATGTGTACAAGGATATAATTACATTAAAATTTATCAAAGCTTTGATACCGTGTCCCTTAAATAAAACTACTGTTATTCATAGAAAGAAAGCGTAATATACAGTAAATCTTAAGGTGGTAGAAATACTGAGCACTGAGAACTTAAATTGATTTTAAATTCATTAATAAAGAAATAAAAAAAACTTACCAAATCTTCCTTTTTTTTGATCGTGTCAAGGTAGTTTTTCAATTTTTCGTAATTGTTGCTGTCGAAGCGTATCCCAAATAATAAACTGGCTTTCTTTCTCAATAAATCATTGCTACAAAAAATAAAAGCTATGTGCTAGAAAGTTTAACATGTATGTATCTTAATGTATATTTCAAAAAAAGTTTAATCTACAACAAACTGTATGTCATTCACATTGATACACGTACATTTTAACATTTGATAACATATCCAGATCAGGCATTTAAAGCACATAACTTTAAGTAGTATCAACTCTTTATTGTGCATAAAAATCTGCAGTCTTTTAAAGCTCTTTCTTCAACAGCTGAAGCAATTTTCGTATATAGTTCTATATGTACTTATTTAACTTATATTTAAGATATGGAAATCATTCAAAATTACGGATTTCTTTTTTTTTTTTAATTAATTCTTAAATAAGTTTATTCAAATGTATGTATTTGAAATTTCAAAAAAAATGTATTAGGCATTTGAATTTATTAACAATATAGCTAATTTCTTTATAAGAAGCACTGATTTTTTCTTAAATATTAAGTTTTTCATAATTACTTCTCTAGATAATCTAAAATTAAATCGGCCGCTTTCCCCGATCCTTTCATTATGATGACAGGCAGTTTGTTTTCCAGTGCCCCTGCTGTATGTGCAATAGTCTCAATGTCACCTTCGCAAACTAGGATTGCAATAGGAACAGGCATCTCTTGAAAAAATAATCGGCCATATGAAATATTTGAAATAGTTATAGTTTCATACATCAAATCCTGATATTTGATTACATGTAAACACTATTTACAACTTTATAAATAATTATTTACTGAAGTCAATTTTTTGGCTGAAGAATGATACTTCTTGCTCTGAAACGTATTTCTCAAACTCCATAAGGAAATCCTCCTCGGCGCCAAAATTGATTCCATACTCCGGTGTTTTGTCCTCTGCCTCTAATTCCTGCATTCCGTCAGGAGACTGGAATAAACACAAGTGAAATTACAACTATAGTTGAACCTTTTTTGAAAGTTTTGTTAGCAGAAAACTGGAGATGAATATGAGCAATCTTTCACATGTTATCATACATTTCAAAGTTATTTAAGGAGAAAACCAGCACTTTGTATGGAAATTGTTTTACATATGACAAAAAATATGTACATTTTTATGACATTTCAACAGAAAACCAGCTTTTTATGTATGTAATCTTCTACATATGATTAAAAGATATGTTAGCCACATAATCAACATGCATCATGATACTTTACACGCGGTTTAATGTAAAATGTACGTACGTACAATATTAGAACATTTCATCTTACAATAAATTATTTTAATCTAAGAAAAAAATGTGTTTGGTGAAAAATTACACGTATTATTAGTCTTAGACATGTTGCTGATTCAATGGTTATAGGATATGTTAAGTAAATTTTAATTAGTATATTTTAAATGTTCTCTTTTAAGATTTAGCATTGAAGTGAAGTATTAATACACTTATCCTAACAACAGTAAGAACAGTCGACAGGTGATGCTCACACCCCCGAAAAAACAGGTCCAACTTCACATATTGTAAATTGTATTGAATTGTGTAACTTGAACTTAAGAATTGTTTAAGGTACTTCTATGCCTACTTCATTATCTGTGATATTCATATGTAGGTATTACTTTAAAATTTATTCCCTTTCTCCAACATGTACTCTGCATAAAATAATTTTTTAAGAAATGGAATCAAAACTGATGGGATGTATTAATATAAAGTGTTACATTTCTGATGCAGAATTAATATTTAACCATTTACATGTATAAAATTGAAAGATTCATATGAAGTAATGTAAACATATAAATAAGATTATACAGGTAAGTTAATGCAAACCTCTTTTCCAGCAATGCTTATTAGTTTGATGTGCCGCCTTTTGTCTTTCCGATCTACCCTCTTGCTGTCTGTTCCAAACTCCATATCTCCATAGTTTCTGTAGGCTTCACGTATGATATCAGACACACCGTAGCTATGGCCCCGGTAAAGAATCCAGGACTCTGTGAAAATTTTTATAAAAGAGTTATTTTATCTGTAAAGAAAAAAAAAACACTACTAGGGTACATTGCATATTTTTTGACTGGGTTCAAGAGCAACATGTATATACTAAGTATCTTTAATGATCCTATTAGGCATAAGGCATTCTTTTTTTATTTTTAGGGTATGATGAAACGTATCCCCCAAGGAAAAGTCAAGAAATGCTTTGTAATATCTTTTGGATATATCTTGCGCTGTCATTGATGTTTGAGGTTATTTATTCGGCATACACTGTGATGTAAAAGGGCCATATAGAGGTCAAATGTTTTGTCGACAGGTCCCAAATTAATGTTTTGGCACTTGATGAAGATTTTTAAGCATCGATGTATATTTAAATAATATTAAAGATATGATGATTGTATTTTAATCCTACGTAGCTATCAAACGTTAGCAAGCTATGGTTCTATGTTTGTTGTCCTACGTCTCAATTAAAAATGTTTCTCAAATATAGTGACGTCAGGAGCAAAAACCTTTTAAATCCCAACTTTAATCGGCACTCAGGGATATTAAACAGAGAGGAATCATTATAATGTCAAAGTCTATTGTAACACAAGGCCTTGGCATTTGAAATTCTCACTTGAAAGTCTACATTTTATAACGATACTATATAGATTTTGTTTGAAAGTGCTGTTCTTATACTGCAAACCAATTTTTATTCGCGTGCGAGAAATATCCGCGAGTTCCGCGACCTCCTTTAACTTGCGAATATTAATCGCCGCGAACCATTCATTTTGCTAAGGATTTGTAGAGAATGTTTCCTCAGCCGCGGAAATTAATCGTCGCTGGTTGATTTTAAACTGACGAATCACGATTAAAAGATGAAGCAAATAATAGTTGGTTTACAGTTAGGACAAAACATATCAAAAATTATCACCAGTTTGTAAAATGATAAAGGGACAATAATTATTTAATTTTCTAAACAGATCCTTGGAAATAAGATGATGAAAAGTACAATACATTGGGCTTCATGTATTGAGGCATTTAAAAATTGAGTTTTTTTAAACACTTAGTTTAGGCTGTCCCAGGATTTATTGCGCAAGGACAAACAAAAAATATAAAGGAACTGCACAATAAATCAGCACGCACTTGTTTCCAATCGATCTCTCACATACTTTGTACACATATATAAGCGATTTCAAAAGTTAAACGTATGAATCGTGATATTTCCATTAGAAATGATTTTGCCACGTGAACATCTATGTAGGCATTCATACTTTATAATAGGTAATGTGTTCATTCACCAATTTAAAAATCTTTTAATTTTTAACAATTTCATAAAATTTTCAATTTAAACCTGCTTGCAAATTTAAGCTAATAACACTTCTACATACACATGAACATACATTCCCTATTTAAGCATCAAAAGACTGTTACATTGCATGTGTTTTATGCATTCCTGTAAAGTAACAATATAATTTTAATGTTTTCCCCCATATCTTTAAAGAATATTTCTTCAACATTTTTTTATCATGCTTGGTTATGTACATATGAATAATTTAAGCAAACGCGCATTTATCGATGCATTTGAATATTCATAGATATTACTTGAGCACAAGGCTCAATTAAGGAAATAGAAAATATTATTCGTTTAGCAGTTCACATCCCTTTAAAATTTATGTGTGTATTTCACTGTTAAATTTAGGATCTAAGTTTTACAAAACCGGTTAACGCGCTGCATCTACGCTATGTTGATTATTATAGCTTTCTCTCATATAGAAATAACCTTTTCGAAAATCATAGGATTAATTTTAATAAAACAACCATTTAAAGCAGTTTATCCACAAAACATTCCCCGCAAATAATAAAAATATTGTTTTACACCTTTTGAACATTATTACCTCCGCCGCTTTTAGCCGCTTCAATTAGAGCGGTTTGAAATACAGTTTTAGCCCAAGGTTTAGGGACGAAGCTGTCTGAATCCCCGATCACTGAAAACACCATGGTAGGCGTACTGTCCACATTTTCTCTGATGTTTTCCCATGTTCTCTGTACTTTGTGTACCTCAAACGAAGAAATTAAATTGAGAAAACAGTTATATACAAAATCTATAAATGAAATAAAATAACAATAAAATATTCCCTCTTTCATTAAAATAATTGATATTTTTTCTTCTATCAAATTTCGTTAATTTTTTTAATCTAGGCTATCTATATCCACTTCTTGCTTAAATTTGTTTTCTTGTGTGTATAAGAAAAAAATATTAACTACAAGATATTTATTATTTACCTATTAGAAGTTTTTTTTCTTTAAATTTCGAAATAGAAACATAAACTTGATAAAACTAATATTTTGCTGTAAAGAAAAGAAAAAAATACCTCTCCATCTCGCCTCCCAGTGAATGAGTTCACCTCCAACATTGTTCTATTTAATCCCGAACTGAAATATCGACACTATCCTCCACCAAAACAAATCCAATATCCTCCGAAAACTGTCTTTATATTTATCTTTCACAAAGATCAAAAATATAAGGAAATATGTTGTATTCTCTTTCAAAACTTCGAAATAAAATGAAATTAATTTCAAGGACACTTTTCAACTGCGTTAAAAATGGTCTCTAATGTCAAATTTTAACCTGTCATTTAAACAGATCAAAAGATATCGTCATTCATTATAGTGAAAAGCATTTACCCAAGTCATCGCGTACTTAGGGCGATTTAAACGATTTTTTGGAAATATGAAAAGAATTGCTTTAATGTGCTGAGGAGATATTTAAATTATCGATCGTGCAGTTCGTCGAATCGTACTTTCTGTTTAGCAAATGTCAAAATAAAAATATATTATTGACATTTTTTTTTCTTTATCGATATGTAACAAAATCACAAAATACGCAAAATATTAAGAGATTTTTTTGAAAACAAAATAAGACTTCTTAGTTATGCAGAATGAATGTATGATTTATTTGTTGGATTCCCTGTCGAGTAAGTCGCCCGCGTGGCGCAGTGGTTAGAGCGTCTGTTCTAGAGTCGCGAAGTAAGGAGTCACCTTACGTCGCGGGTTCGAATCCCACTGTGGGACGTGGAGACCGGTCCTTCGGATGAGACCGTATAAACCGAGGTCCCGTGTCGCAGTAGGTGCTGGCACGAAAAAGATCCCTCCCTGCTCAATGGCCCTGAGTGCCGAGTATAGGACAAAATTTGCAGCTCTCCACCGGCAAGTGGTGGCGTCTCCATATGAGTAAAAAATTCTCGAGAGGGACGTTAAACAATATACAATCAATCAATCAATCACTGTCCAGCAAAGGAAATCGATTTTTTTTTTACTTTTTAAATATGTGAAGATAATGTAGCAGTTTTGTTAAGCTAAATTAACGATGTTTACGCATAATCGACAGTCACATACTAAGCTTGGCGTAAATTTTGTTCAAGTGTTTAACAAACTAAATTTAATCCCTTAAGATACCCCTATTATGTAAATTTAAATATTGTCTTTATCCTGTGGGGAGCCCCTCGATTTGTAATTTTATCTGCCTGAGAGCTCGTGTTCGGGTAGTACCCGGGAAGTAACAGCCAAGATAAGACCTGTTTGGCTTGTTGTGTTGAAGTAGCCGGGGCGTGTACTCAAACTACATCCGTTATTTGAAACTACAATTTGTAAAATATGTTTTCTTGTTTAGAGTCTACACGTTTAGTATGGTTGTTTTATTATATTTTTCCCCAGGGTCTTATTTCCTCGGGCTATTGTCCCGTTTCGTAATTATCAGGTCTTGGGCGGGGTACTACATCTAATTACATTGCCAATAGCCAGTCCAAGGTCAGAGGGAGGGGCTTGTATTGGTTTATGCAGTTTCAATCGCAAATGTGTGAGAGATTACGCCAGAGTACAGCAGCCCTGACGGACACATCGGGACCAGCAATTGCCAGTTATGTGGTGATATTGAATTAAGAATTCACCTTTTTGAAATAATATTAATTCAATCCAAAGTTAATCCAGACGGCATTGTGAAAGTTTAAAAACACTCAAATATGTGTTATTTGTGAAATTATTTTCAATTTGATTTGTGAAAGAAAAATAGGTTTACAAGAGGGAATTCAAAACCAGAACTCAAAACTTCAGAAAGGGTGGTGTAATGAATTCATTTCATTTTAAAGGACACTCTCCAGGAAATGCTGCTGATAGACATTTCAATTTTATATTATTTTTTAAAAAAATTTATGTTGTAAAAAATTTACTTTTGTTTTGTTTATGAAATTGCATTTGTTTTGTTTCCTTCATTTATTCAAGTTCTTTAAGTGTATAACCCACGTCTCAACAAAGTGCATTGATAAAATTGCTTGTTTAGGATTTCATGGAATGTTAATTTGGGCTTCAGAAATCGTGTTTATGGTATACTGCTAAGGTTTTTGCAAGATTAAGTGGAATGAGTATCCAATACATAATGTTATAAACAAGTAAAGAACATTTAAAGTAAATAAAATATTTAATGTATTTTTCATAAATTAATTTCTTCTTTCGATACATAAAGTTTTGTATAGAAAAAATGACCAATGAAAAAGATACAGTTCGTATCGCACGCCTAAGCACGATTAAATCAGTAAAGCCTACTATCATCTTACATTGCAAAACATGAATTGTTTGAACAATATAATTATGTCCTGAAAATTAGATAGTTGCTTATTTATATCAATGTTCTTATTCGTTTTGCGGGTTTAAATATTTTTCAGTTATGTAAATAATGAAAAGTTTCTCATTATGGAATGGATATAATGTCTTATAAAATTGGATCACACACTCATGTTCTCATAGAAATGATATATAAAGATAATAAACAGTGATCATACTCAAAAGTCTATTTCAACAACACAAATTATGATCAGATCAGAACCTGACCTGAAGGTCAAGTTTTGGAGATTAAATGTCACATGTCAGCAAAATTGGTCGAAATTACTCCAGTTTACCTTAACCCATTAGAAATGGGATCAGATGTCATGGAGGAACTGACCGAACACATCTCGGGATTCCTTGTCATGACAAGACAAAGAAAAAAAAACAAACCGTTTGTATTTGGTGTCAGGCTCATTGTTTAAAGCTGAACACGCTTCGTTAAAGTAGTGAGTCCGCCATTTTTGTTCCCGATTCTCGCTACTCTGCAAACCCGTATATAAAGGGCAGGACTTTGTCACTGTTCAGTGTAATCAGTCGACACCGGTGTAGACTGACATATGCTAAACAGGACTCGGTAGCGGGAATAAACACGTAATACTTCGACTTATTCAGGAAAGTAAGATACCAAATAAATTTACAATTATAGTTGTATAGGTCAGTGCTGTATACAAATAACACAGATACACATAACTGCAATAAAATGTAAACAAAGGTAATGCAAGGTAACCAGTACGAACACGGGTCGCCATTTCACGCTGATACCCGTGACAATAAACAGTCAGGTGGATCGAATGCGACGAGTAAACCCTAAAGTTGATGTATCGTATAATGATATCAAAAATAGCGTATGCGTATTTACGAGTCGTGTTCAGCTTTAAACCAAAGACTTTGAACTTGTTACTACATGTATTTCAAAAAGTGTATTGTTATTCTTGTTTAATCAACTCGTAAATCAATGATTTTACTTGTTAAAAGTCTATCCATTCGTTGAGCATGTCTTGAATAAACAATCATTTGTGAGACATAAACCTATTGAAAGCAATAAATGTATGTTGCTTTAAAAGTAAGGGGAGAAATCGATGTAAATCGATAAAAAAGTATACTTATTGTTTATTAATTGTAGGTAAAAGCATATTAGTTGTTTGTTAAATTATGATTTCTTTTGTAGTTATACGTAACTTGTCCCCCCATCAACATCTTTTTGCATTAAAATATAAAACAGATAGGCCATTCTCTGTGTTATCTTTTATTTCCAGATCACTGTATTAATCTAACAGACATTTGAAAGGTTTTTACTTTTGTTAAATGATTTTTTTATCATCATTGTTTCTAAATGTCGAATTAAAGGCCACAGTAAGTGTTTTCCTCTCATGAATACGTGTAAGGCTATGAATAATACCTGCTTTATAAGTTCCGATAAAGGGAAACAGGAAATTTTCCTAAGTAATAAAACTTTCTTTCCTTTTTTTTAATTCGTTTTATCTATTTTACTTATCTTTCCAAAATAGACTTCTGCAAAGTCTTGAAAAAAAAAGTTCAACTAATTAAGCCAATTTTTGGCTATTCAGGTGTCCCAGAATATAACAAATTGTTTTCTTTGTATTTTATCTTTGTTAAATACCTACCTTACTTACATGTATAAACAAGTAGAGCTTTTTAAAAAAAGCTTACCGTCTTTAGCAACAAACTTAAACAGTAAACTTATTTATACCTATCACACCTTATTATTCTGACTTATTCTTGATTTTGTATTTCTACAATTAGATTTTTACTGGCATTAGCCTTACCACGGTTGTTGCTCGGTCATTTCCGTAAACTTGCCGAGATCTTTCGGCAAACCTCGGCTGATCTTTTATCTTCTTCAAACACGAAAGGGGAAAAGAATAAAAAGAAATTGTAAAGCCTTAAAGCAATAAAAATCAAATTTTATTTCGAATAAAATTAAAGATACCTTTTTGGTTATTGCTACAAAAAATATCATGTTATTTAGAATTAACTACCGCTGGTTCTGTTGTTCGTTTTGTCATTTTTTTAAGATTGAAAATCTTGCAAAATTGTTAAGTCGTACGAAAATTAGATCAACAGAAAGTTATCTCCCTTGCCATGAACAGCATTTCAACCAATGAAATAATTGAACATTTCCTCATCATGCAATTTCTACCAATCACAAAAGAGAGGAAGTGCATAGTCCGAAGACTGTAAAAAACTTCAACTATGTAATACCGTCTTCCAAGGAAGACGGCAATAATGGCAATATAACAGATGTTGATATCTAGATGCTAAACATCAGAACATGGTGCACTGATAGATAAGAAACAAAACAACATTTCTTTTTTTATAAACTTTAAGAAAAAGTAAAGAAATAATAAATGAAAACTAACACAGATGCATGAGTGCCACTTTTCTCAAAATGTTTGAGCTACTTTTTTTAGATTTAAATATTCGATGTTTTATGTTTTCTTTAAAAAAAAATTTTCGGGACTTGGCCGGAATAGACCAATTTTAAATTTTCCAAAACGCGAATTACATATAGTACTGCTTAAATAAATCGAAAACAAATGTTTAATGTATTTCATTTACTTTTTTACAAAAAAAAAAAAACTTTTATCTAGATCTTGACAGGAATTTTTTTTTAATTTTATGAAAATATATTTAAGTGGAAATATGTGCATCACCAAATCAATGAATAAGTTAATGATTAAAATATGCATAAAATGAATGTAAAAACTGTAAAGGCGAAAATATGAAGATAACACACAGAAAAAATCAGAAATTAGAATTCAGGACAGAGAAAACGCTCATCACCAAAAAAAATATATATATTTTTAAAAATGTCTCTTTTATATTTCACCACAAAAAATAATTTAACTGCATACAATATTTTTTTCCCATTTCAATTCTTTTTACATTTTATTAAATATTTTAAAAGCCATATTTCTTTGGAGATGTTTTCTATATTCTTTTCTCTTCAATTCTTTTTTCTTTTCTTCTTCATATTCCTTTTTATTGCAGCATCCTTAAAGAAAGAAATCGAGTAATAAATTTCTTTTGGTAAGCAAATAAAAAAATAAACAAGTAAAATTATGAGCGACACCTTGGTTACCTTTAAGCCTGTTTCTAAGTCCCCCTTTTCTTCCAGGACAGCAACAGATTCGATAAGGAAGAAAGATGATATTAATAGGAGATGGAATTCTCCACTCATAGTCACTGATGACCGTACATCGGTGAAATCTCCAGAGTTTTTCGGCATTTTCCTGAACCCTTTCAAATGTGTAACTAAAAGAAGAAACTTTGTTGTTAATATTTTGTAGAAAATTATTTAAGCGTAGAACGAAGGAAGCACAGGAAAAAGAAGAGATTGCAAAAAGAAATACCTAAACATGGCGATAACTAGATTCACCAGGAGAAGGTTGGAGAACAACATGTAGAATCCTGCTACAGCAATTACCGTCCAGTCTTCCTGGGGACATCGGTCTTGGGACGTGTCTGCTTTCCAAATGGTTTCATTCTGAGTACAACTGTCGAGTTCCTGTCCTGCATGAAATAAATTTTAGATACGAGAGGCCTTAAGCCTAACATGATGTTTAAATAACATTGTTTCTTTCTCATTCCCGATCAAAAGATTTTATCTATACTGTAGCTGCAATCTAGGTAAAAAATGCCATTCGTGCCTTTTCAGTATGACGATTCCTCACTATAATTTGTTTGATATGGCCTTGCTTGTGATATGAAGATTTTATTTTTCACAATCGTTATTGTTTTTCAACCCTTATCCCAGAGTCAAAGATTTTAATTAAAATCTGCTCTGTTTAAATATTTCTTCCACGACAATAAAAAATAAAACCTCATTTTATACTACTAAGGTACTGTATTGCGCCACTTTTTTCCGGGAAAATGAAATAGAACTTTTTTTATATATGATATATTTTATGTTAGTTTTACAAGTGAGAAAACATCCGCGTAATTTTCATACGGAGGAACGGACGGGTAGACAAACCATGGACAACAGGTGATAAGAAAAACCCAATAAGACTTAAAGCTGAGGTGAGAAAAGAAATTGTTATACAGTTGTTATACATGAAAATAATTTAACCCATGTCGTCTTTTATTAAAAGAAATATTATAAAACTGGTTTTGTAACGATGAAATTAAAATAAGGATTTGAATAACTATAAATATACGAAATTTTGGTCAACAATTTAATGGGTTTTTTTTTCACAGTTTCATTTAAGAACACTTGCAATACCTTCTAAGAACTCGTTGTTGATCTCTCCGTATAACTGCCAGTAAGGATAATAGATAATCGTCCAAATTCTCCAATTGACCCAATTTCCACTCCAGATAGTCGGGTGATCCGGCCATAAGTTAGCGTGGTAGTACATTCCAACACCAAGTACTACAAACACCGCTAGGCCAAGAAAGTAGAGAAGATCCTTCAACTGAAAATATTTTTAAGACAAATTGCTTCAGATCAAATTCTTTATTCAACACATGAAAAAATACTAGATTTATGAATCCAAAAGTAAAATAAATATGTTTAAAAATCTAAGTTTATACTTTTCAATATCTAAATACAGTATATGCGGTGCCTTGTAAAGGGAAAAAACTCTGATGATGCATAGTGACAAGAATGAAAATTTTAACATTATACATAATTTAAAAATATAAATATTAACATTTGCAATGTTTTCCTTATACATCACTATTTGAACAAGGCGTTTTTATATCTCTGTAAAACACGTTCATCTTGTGACCATAAATTGATTGTTCAGTCATAAGCGATCTACGTACTTTCATAGTGACTTCATTTAGCGATCGACGTTATCAACACATTCAATTTATACCGTTGAGTTTTGAAAAAAAAACCTTTAAATTTTTTTAGGAATTTAGAAATTATTTTTACGCCTTTCCATAATTCTATTTTTTGAATAATTTAAAATGGAAGTACTTCCAATGTAGAGCCAGGGAATGATGAAGTTTGTGATCAATTTCTTTACATAATCAAAGGGATACGAAAACATATTGTATAGTTCGTTAACAAGGAAGCATTTCGGAAGAAATTCATCTTCTAAACCCACCGATTATACTTCCACGATTTGCACGGGTTGCTACTGATGATTAAGTTTGTTGTGCAACAAATTTGAAATCCCAGGTTGAAGCCACTAAAGAAAGATTCTGAAGAGAAACCATCAGATTTTCAGTTATCGAAGTCGTTAATTAAACAGATATTATGCACCGTCTATCACAGGATGAGAGGTTGCCCGCCCTTGACATGCTACAGATTGGCACAAGACAGCTCGCCGTGGCAAGGGCAATAAATGTTTCTTAGTCTGTTATCAGCTAATTATGGTCCAGACATCTTGCTACAAGGTCTGTTCAGGATCGACCACGATCCAGTCGACCAAGGTCAACAACTCAGACTCAGGACAAATTAATCTGCACTATTGTTCTGAGAAATCTTTTGGAAACAAAAATGCAGATGTCAATTTCACTTACACGCCTTTCATCTTCGTGTTATTTCCTTTTCGCGGGATCGTCAAACTAGGACCCGACTCAAAACAAGAGGCCCAAGGGCCACATCGCTCACCTGAGCAATTGGCTAGGAAATAGAACATATCAAATCAGAACTGAAAGTTTACTGGGGGGGGGTTGAATTTTAACTCCCCAGGGGGTCATGATTTGAACAAACTAGAATCTACACTACCCGGGGATGATTCCCTATAAATATCACTAAGTATGGCTTTGAAGTACTTGAAAAGAAGATACTAAAAGGTTTCCCTACATATTCCTATGTAAAACTTTGATCGGCCATTTGGCTCCACCCTATCCCCGGGGGTCATGATTTGAACAAACTTAAATCTACACTACCTAGGGATGATTCCACTGGAGTTTCATCTTTCCTGTCTCAATGGTTCTTAAGAAGAAGATTTTTCCTATATTCCTATGTAAAACTTTGATCGGCCATTTGGCCCCAACCTACCCCTTGGGGTCATGATTTGAACAAACTTAAATCTACACTACCTAGGAATGATTCCACATGAGTTTCATCTTTCCTGGCCCAGTGGTTCTTGAGAAGAAGATTTTTAAAGATTTTTCCTATATATTCCTATGTAAAACTTTGATCGGCCATTTTGGCGCCACCCTACCCCTGGGGGTCATGATTTGAATAAATTTGAATCTATACTACATGAGGATGATTCCACATCTTTCCTGGCCCAGTGGTTCTTGAGAAGGTTCTTGAGAAGAAGATTTTTTTAAAATGTCATTAATTTTTCTCTAATTCATAATTATCTGCCCTTGGAAAAGGACGTGGCCCTTCATTTGTACAAACTTGAATCCCCTTTACCCAAGGATACTTTGTTGCATGTTTGGTTGAAATTGGCCAAGTGGTACTTGAGAAGAAGATGAAAATATGAAAAGTTTACAACAACGACAACGACAGAAACGGACAAATTTTGATCAGAAAAGCTCACTTGAGCCTTTGGCTCAGGTGAGCTAAAAAGATGTGGTTAGCACCATCAACGCCGGGATAATCGCGGATGGAAGCAACTTATATTTTTTCAGATTGGTCGACGTTCAGTGTGGTTTTCCTGGACAGACGCAGAAAGGTTTTGTGCCGATTAATGAACATTTCTATGACGTAAATATCATTTTGGCATGATCGTTATGGGTTTGGATCTGTAATGATGTGGGGAGATATCAATGCTATCGACAGAACAGATGTGCATGCTGTCCTTTTACGTGTCACAGGGCAGTAATCAATCATGGCGCCCCTAGTTGTGTCCCATGCACGTGGTTATTGTCACCGTTTCATTTTTCATGATGACAATGCCAGATATCAAAGGGTCCAGATTGAACAGATTATCTCCAACAGCAGAATATCACCACATTTTCTTCGCCCACACTAAATCCAGACCTCTCCCCATCGAACATATCTGGGAGAAGCTTGGAGAGCGGCTACGCAAACAGCAACAAATTTCTATTGACATATGGAAATTTCCATAAAAATGCTGCAGCATTGCAACGGGAATGGCAAAACCATCCCCAAAATGACTAATGATGCATTGTTAGGATCAAGTCAAACCGAATCCGAGCTTTTCTGTCCAAGCCAACCGAGGGGGCTTACCTGCTAGTGAATCTGTTTCAAATTGGTGGTTACTTCGCTTTTTGAACCTAAGTTGGTGTCAAATCTTATTGTGGAAAAAGTCTTTTTTCTGACTTCAGACAGGGTTTCTAATAAATTGATATTCGTAATATTTTTGTCATTACTTTCCTTCTTGACCACTTGACACTTGGTCAATCGCAACTTCTCGGGCCTTTCCGACTAGCGGAAAAACGACCTCGAATGTACTAGGAAGACGCCATTACAACTCCCCCTTTTCACAATCTTTGAAATAAATGCATAGAGACCTTTCATCTGTGGAATATGGAGTTTAACTTCATACAATGCAATGATATTACTTCGAATATACTATGGAAGGGACTTCAAAATCCGTCTATCCTATATTTGAATAAACAGGAAGATGTATAAATTTTTAACATCCGGTGAAGTTAATACATTCGAGGTTGTTTTCCGACCTCTGACGGAAAGACCCGAGATGATGCGATTGGACACTTGGTATGTATTTCATTGTCCTTGTTAATCCATTAAAATCGAGTTTTGAATAGTATATAATTGGTATGTTCAAATTTTATTTTATAACATTATTCAAACAGAAAAGGAAGAGATACATTGCACTTATGGTTTTATCTCGAAAACGTACGAAATTTGAACATTGAAATATTTTCTAGAGTTAATCAATATAATTTTTTTTCAAGGGACCAGAGGACAATTTATGAATACTTGCAAAATGAAATTGATGAATAATAAATATTTCATTGAACTTATTGATAGAATGTTTTGTTTCATATAATTTTCCTGTTCCTTCTGTTTTAAATACACGTACATGATAAAATCAGATGGTTTATGTGTATAACAGTCAAAGGTTAAAGAATCATTTTTCGTTAAAAAGTGATTAATGTTATTTTCAAAAAGAACAAGATTTTTTTTGGATTAAGCAAATGAACAAAAATAATATTACCATTTCCTTAATCATGATCAGGGTGGGTCCCATTTTTCTGTGCACTAAAAAGACTTCAAGAAACCTCAGGTACATAACAAGAAGGGACAGCGAAAACATTCTCCTTGCAATAGTAAAATTGGTGGATGGGTGAAAATGGCGGACACACAATGCTGTAATCAGTAAAGCATAGGAAAGGAGATCCACCAAATTCCAAAAGTCGTAGAGGTATCTCTTAAGTCTTGCGTAATAACCACGGTGAGAACGACCTCTTGATTCCAAACAACCCTAGGAAGAAAGAATTTCAAATTGTGTTTATTCTTTGCACGTTTAGAAGAAATATATTAGAAGTAAGGATATAATAGGCTAAATTAAATTTGATTCAAAACATAAACGTATGACTGGGTACAAAATTGTAGGCACATATTACATGTACTTTTATATTATTGGTTTAATTTGGCAAAAATCCCTTTTTTCCATTTTAAAACTTGAAAGGAAAAAAAAGAATGTGTAACTCTTATTGTGCTCTATCTTAACAGAATCTTCAGGACAAAATCTTTTTTGACTGTTAATTAAAAGTGTCCAAATGACAACATACTCAGACTTGATACTTTGTGTTAGGGTTAGGAAAAATCTTAAATCTACAATACCGGAGCTTGCTTCCATATAAATATGACCAACACTTTGTGTTAGGGTTAGGAAAAAAAATTGAATCTACACCACCAGATGATGTTTCTATACAACTTTGACCAATTGTGGCTTTGCTGAAGAATTTTAAAGATTTTTTTTTTCTATGCAATTCTACTATAATCATCCATTTTGGCCCCACCCTTGCCCCGGGGTCATAATTTGAACAAACTTGAATCAACACTACAAGAGGATACATCCATATAACTATGATCAACCATTCCTTTGCTGTTACTGAAAAGATTTTTCCTATGTATTCCTATCTAAAATTTTGATCCCACAATGTGCCCCCATTTTACGGGGTTCATGATTGGAACAAAAATAAATCTACATTAACAGAGAATGCTTCTTTAAAATATTGACCATTCATGAGTTTGCTGTTCTTGAGAAAAAAGATTTTTATCATGTATTCCTATTCTTTATTTGATTCTTCCGCATGAGTTTCAGCTTTCCTGTGCCAGTGGATCTTGAGAAGAAGATTTTTAAAGATTTTTTCTTTTTATTCCTTTGTTAAACTTTGATACCCCATTTAGGCCCATCCCTATCCCCGGGTGTCATGATTTGAACAAACCTAAATCTACTCTACCTGAGGATGCTTCCACATGAGTTAAATCTTTCCTGGCTCAATGGTTCTTGAGAAGAAGATTTTCAAAAGATTCCATTAATTTTTTTACTAATTCACAATTATCTCACCTTGGAGTAGGGCGCAGCCCTTCATTTGAACAGACTTAAATCCCCTTTAGTCAACGATACTTTGTCTCAAGTTTGGTTAAATTTGGCTCAGTGGTTCTTGAGAAGAAGATGAAAATGTGAAAGAGTTTACAACAACGACAGATAACGGACAAATTTTGATCAGAAAAGCTCATTTGAGACTCGCACGGGGAATAAGGAAGCATACAAAATATACTACCTTGACTAAATCAGTGCTACATTTAACGTCATAGTAAGCGAGATGACGTCAATTCTAGAGCACGAGTTTTCGTAATATTGGTATTTAGAGATGTAACTTAACTCTAGAAAATGCATAGAAACGTGTAAACATTAACAAAAATGAAATTTTCTTATTTTGTTATGCTGTATTCTGTCATTTTGATTAAAATCTAACACCGATGACGTCACAGCTGTACATCAAGTAACTTTGGAATCGATCATATCGTGTAAAGAGAATTTGGCTAAGACGGCATGTACAAAGTTACGTAAAATGGAGTTTAAAAGCAAATATCGTGAATATTTTGTGAAGTTCCCGTTGGCTTTTCCTCTGTCAATTGTGACCAAAATAATGCAACAGAACAACAATAAGCTGTATATTTCAAAACATAAGATTTGTATAGATTGAAAGTTTGTCTTCTGAAATACTTGGAAAGTGTTGCTAGAATCCCGAGTTAAGCATGGTTTTACGTAAAATCTCGGTTCATATGTACAAAATTCAAAACATCGTGTAAGGTTTCGTTCGAATGTGTGGAATAATTATTTCACTGACGGGACAGTGGGATCCTAGCAGCACTTTTAAGGCAAAATAGATATTTTTCAACTACATTATTTACTGAAAGAAATTATTAAACTCCGGGGTATTGTTGTTCTGTTAGCTTTTTTTAAAGGAAATTTTCGCTATTGATAGAAGTCCCGTGATGTCGTTGTGGTGGTGCACGTCGTTGCGTTAGACACTTTTTTTTTTATCTTTATGCAATAAATAATAATAGTTTACGTTTTTCAGCGGTTTTGGTAAATTATCAAACTTAATTTTCTTTAAAAAGTCTAAATTTCCCGAAAAATGACTTACATGATTCCTTAACATACCTGCGAGCTTCGGCTCTGGTGAGCTAAAAATGCGCAAAGAGAAATGGAAAAAAATCTTTTTAGAGGGGAAGGGTACTCAATGGCAATTAATATTAGTGTAAAAAAAATATTTTCTACACTTTATTTCTTCAAAACTCGATGCACTGCTGTTCGCAGTTAACAAGATTAACATCGTTTATGTCACAAGTATCATCTTTGGCGCATACCTTCTTAAAAAATGATTTCCCAATATTCTAGCATGAATAAATAATTTCAGGATTCATGCTTAATTATATTTTAATGTTTATTTGTTCCGATCAGCCCTAAGATGGTCTCGGTCCTCGCCCTCCGGGCTGATACCAGGGAAGAGATAAGTGTGATATTCTTCATGTCTAATGGTTCATTGTCATGATTGTCCAATGTGTAATTAAATCAAAATATATCAAATTAATTCTAATGAGGTTGAAAAAAATTAAATATTTCAAAAATGTTTTAAAGAAAGCAATAAATATATTATCAGTCGAAAATTTCAAAATCCGTCTTATTCAACAATGTGGTAAACTTATACATGTATACGTTAAATAATACATGTAGGATATTTTATTTTGAGATCTCAGCTGTTTTGTTTCAATAGCGTTTATGTTTATAAAGTCTTACCATTTAAAGTATTTGGAGATAGAAATATATAGACAACATTTTTCTTACAAAGCAGCTTATGAGTTCTTCTATTAGGTCCCCAGCTCCCCAGAAATAGACATAATACTCAAACATTTTGGCTATATCCAGTATGTAGTATTCGTCCCCAATACTGGTTAGTACAAAGGCACTGTAGAACACCAGCATTACGAAGAACATAACCTACAAAACACAATAAAATATTATTTTGTCAATATTTGTCAATATTTGCTTTTAAGTATTAATTGGCACTGTAATAGGAAAAAACGACGGTATCTAAAAACTGAAAGGTGACTTAATGTTGTAATGAAAGGTGAAAGTTAAATTGTAGACCTTTGGAAATCAGGCTTTTTTTTCCAAAGCGTACCGTGATAATTTCCGGAAAGATAAGACACGTGACTCAAATCGATTCTAAATGTAATTGAAATATCATGTGCATAGAATAAGTTTGATTTTTGTACAATTTGTAAAGATTCAACAAGTTATAAAAATGATGAAATTTTAAGCATTATAAGGTAATTTATTTGTGAAATTGACTAATCTATTTGGAGACACATTTGTAATACATGTCTTATATCGTTATCTTGTTCCTCAATTTTAAGTCTTATACTGAATTAAAGATTTTAATTTTTACTTGTAAAATCATGGAATATTAAAATGATTTAATTCTGGTAGAAGAACTTTTTCTAGCTTGTAGGAAATAATGAATCAATGAAAAAATGGCATTTCTTGTCTAGGTTTTTAGCTCAAAGTAGCTTCCTGATAAGCCTACCCAAAAAGTTCTAATTTTAAATTATAATTTCTTTTTTCAGAAAACATGAATATTCAATGGTAAACTGATGTTGTTTTTTTTACATTTAAAATTTACTTACATAATTATACATGTATCTTGTGAGAGGAGCAGTGAAAAACTTCCTTGGTTTCCGCCACATAGACTGAAAAAAGAAATATATAAATTTGATATGGATAGAAAACGTCTTAGATGAGAACTGAAAATATTAAATATTTCGTCTATTAGAAATATAGAAAATAGAGTGAAGGACAAGCATCTTGTTTAAAAAATTGTGTTAATCATCCAAACCTGTTATATCTACATAATTTTTTTATAATATCCTAGAAAAGTTTGTCATTTCAAAAGAGATTTATTATGTGTACTCCGCTTTAAAAAAGATCTCCACTTGGATCTGCAGAATGATTAAATGTTCATAAAGCAAATAAGAATTACCAAGTTAAATATATAGTTTGGATTGGTCTTCTTTAATTAAGATTTGTACAAGAAGAATTAAAATTTGTATAAGAAGATTCTTTTAGATGAAATATTCTTCGAAACATTTTTCATATCATTTGTCAAACCTTCTTCATTTTATATTTTCAATACTATCATTCAGTAGATAGAAAAAATATCAGTTCAATGTATAGTAAGTAGTACGTTCACACTGATGCAGTCTAAGATGCTCCCCTTATGAAATACAATACGAGTATACATGAGATTTGTTTAGATGGCATAACTTGTATTTTTTAATGAAATCCTTCGTGAAAAGAGACAAGTAAATTGATTGAATGTTTTGATTGAGGTGCATTCATTTTACCCGGTAAAAATGCGTAGTCCACAGATTTTATTGTAATTCTTTATCTTTAATTTTCACTTTTATGTACAAAGTTACAAAGAATGATAAATCCTCACACCAGGGTGTTTTACTTCGCTCCTTCAAAGAATTTAAATAAGTAAAGAAACATAAGATAAATATTCTAAAGAATAAAATCTATTTAGAATATTCTCATTTTCCATAATATTTATTGCTCTTATTTATATTACCGATATTTTTTTTCATAATATAATAATTTCTTTTTTGTTAATATACCTCTACAGTGTGTACAAAAATTGTAAGTGTTGGGATTGATTTCAGAAAGTATTTCCCCTCAAAATACCTTAAGGAATGGTTTCAAGTCAGGTGCTAATTTGTTGTACCACTGTTTGTTCATATTTTTTTGGGAGCAAGTGTGAGCCACCACATCGTACATAAAGTTTTCGTGAGCGAAAGTAAGCGGGCTTGATTTTATACCCCAAACATTCGTGTCATCATCCATAATATCTATGGCGTTTTTGTCATCCTCTTTATACATTCCGTCCATTATCGTCAAGCATCTGTTTTCAAACAATCTAAAGATAGAATTTGAAAGCAATTTTAGTAGGGTCCTAGTAAAAACTCAACTCCATTACTGACACAAGAAAGTACAACAATACATGTATACACCACATAAAATACAGAATAAAAATGAAAGTAACTTCTTAACAGAGTGTATGAATCGGTAGATCTGTTTTATTTTTTTTAACTTCTTTAGTTATTGATTCAATAATTCATATTTATTTGGCAAACAAAAAAAAAGAAGAATATGAAGTTAACGAATATATTATGACTGAATACCTTGACTTTAAAAATATCAATTTTCTTAATTATTTCATGTTTCTTGGTACCTTTAGTTAACAGTTGAAAAAAAATACAAAAACGTACTGTGTGTGCTCAGCAAATTCATTGGAAAGATTCTGTTCCTTTACATTATTTGCCTTTTTAGACAATTTTTTCAGCACTGCAGCACAAACTAAGGCCGTTACTAGAACAAAAAAAAAGTAATGAATAAAATTATATCGACATAAACAAATTGTACATACTGCTCAACTTAGTCAATTTATTGCTCAGCTGATCTTCATCAACACTTTTCTTATATTACTATGTGTAAATAACGTACGATGGTCGATTTATATTATATACATCTGTAAAGTGCATACAACATGGACGCCTAGAATTTTCGAATTTCAGAGGCGGAATCAGTTGCTTAGCGCGAGGAGAGTAATCAGAGTGTTATATTTACGAAGTAAAGTGTGAATCCAAGTAGAAATTTTACTTTGTCACAGACTTCATAATTTAAAAATGAAGGTTAAAATTGCAATTTTATGAGTTCCGTCGGTAAAAGGAAGATTTTTTTTTTTCATTTGGAGTGGCCCATAAGTTTCTTACATAAGTGATCTTTCCCTCGAAGCCAACATATTTCTGCAATTTCTTTTCGATTTGCAAATATTGCCCAAAGCAAGATGTCAGATATTTTTACATAACTTGATTTTTCCTCAGCATCATTTTCCGTATCTTCAGGATCATCATTAGTTTCTGTGTCTTCTGATTCTGCAGAAGAAAGAGAAAAACAAACGTAACTCAAATGTTATCCCATCACTCAATCCCCGCATGACGGCTCATGAAAAAAGTTTGATTTAAACATAAACTCTACCTCGAAAGTGAAGGACAAGGCTTAAAATACGTAGGTAATCAAAGTAAGGTCTTGTCACAAGAAAACAAAGCTCTGGCAAAACAAAATAGTCTAAAGTCAAAAGTATTTGTCAACAGCAGATTTCAAAAGAGATGTCTGTCTTTTTTGACAATTTCACTTGAAATTTATTACTTAATCGCAGTACGTCATACGACACAAATGTTGAAAGATCTCGAGAAATTCCATCGAACGCTGTAACTTATATAAATAAAATACCGGTTCGAAGATGTCCATACTCAGGTTTGAATTTATTGAAATATACATCTCAAAAAGTATTAATCTCTTTACAAAACACGTAGTTAACAATTAAAAGTTAATACACTGAATATGTTTCACAGAGCAAAGCAAAGAGTCCCATGCTTATAAAATTTTGGCTAATGAATATATCACAGAAGAAAAAAAATACTTTTGCTCGACTAGGGAAGAAAAGAAATTACTGAATATCTAACAACTAAATTTTATTTCAATTACAACATCAGGTTTTCCATTGCCATCTCCATTATTTCGATATCACTTGAATAAATAAGCAATTTAAATCTTCTTTTTTTGTCCCCCGCTTGAAAAGTGGGGGATATTAATTTTGGTCCGTCTGTCCGTCCGTCTTTCTGTCTTTCTGCAACGCTTTCGTTTCCACACGATATCTAGAGAACCCTTTGAGCTTTTGCATTGAATTTTGCATAGCAACTCTCTATGGACTTAAGAAGACCCCTATTGATTTTTAGGTCAAATGTCAAGGTAAGAAATTCGTAAATTCTGTCTGTTATAACACTTTTGTTTCCGCGTGATATCTCGAGAATCCTTGGAGCTTTAGCAATGGAATTTTACATAGCAACCCCCTGTGGAAAAAGGAAGACCCCTATTGATTTTGAGGTCAAAAAGTCAAAGTTCAAGGTCGTTAATTTATACATTCTGCCTGTGTATAACACTATCGTTTCCGGACGATATTTCAAGAAGATTTTGAGCTTTTGCAATGTATTTTTTTTACCAAAACTCCCTAGGACCTATCTCACCCCTTTCAAAGTGTCCTGTCCCGTTTGTTTTATTAGTATTTATGTAGCAATTTTTAGCACAGGGGCATTAGGAGAGTTATTACGTATAAAACAGGTTCTCGGTGGAATTTTTATTCTCATTACATCTATTAGAACTGTTTAATAAAGGTTAAATTAGACATCATGCATTGTGTAAAATTTGACAATATCGAACGTGAATATATACATGTATGTGGCTTCATGTTTGCATATAATTTTCGAGAGATCGAAGAAGTTCCGTGGTCTAGTGGTATGTCTCTCGCTTCTCATTTGAGAGTCCCAGGTTCGAATCCCGAGTGATCCTTTTTTATTTTTTTTTTCCCAAAAATACTTTTTTCACTAAATGATAGTATTCAGCATAAGAAATGAAAAATTTATGAGGTCAGGCTTGTACAAACTCATAAAATCATCATTACAGTGTGATAAATATTCCATATAAAAAGAATCTTCTATATAAAGAATAAGCCATCAAATCTTTAAATCTATATTGGAATATTTAATTTGCTTCAGCATACATATATAGATTTAATAATTCTACAAATTCAGTCAGGGGGATCCGAACCCAACCCCCCCCCCCCCCTCCTCTTACTTTTTCCCTAAGCGGGGGACACAAATTCTCAGAATTAGCTTGTTATACAAAGAATTCGCTTCGAGCTTTAAGCATTCAAAGTTCGTCCAAAAGTGTTAAATAATTGTTTTTTTGATAGCACAGTAGGATTTTAGCATCACTTCCAGGGATTTTTAGGACCGAATTAAGGCCAAAATTCGGCCCCAGTCCCAATTTAAATTATAATGTCTGTATTTTCCCAAAATATAGTGGAAGTTCCCCATCCACCCCCCCCCCCCCCCCCCCCAAGAAAAGAAAACTTACAAAACATGTGATAAAATTTAGTTTGTTTATTGCATGTTTTTCAGTGAAGTTCAAGCAGGTTTTGTTGTTCAGCCATGGATTTCTTCATTAGATTATTAATACTACTATTGTTCTTGATGCAAGATATTAGAAAATTCATACCAAAAATAGTCTCGTTTTTATAACAATTGTTTGTTAAAGCAATACAAAGGGGAAAAAAAGCCTTTTGACAATGCTTTGTCAAGTGACTGGGTTTTCTGGGAGATTCCCAATTTAGCCTTATTGAAGCTGAAATTCCCAATTCTGAGGGCCCCAGCCCCCCGTCCCAAAGTACTTAAAAAACACTAAAAAACACTGACTTTTTATGGTATAGAATGCATAATGAAATCAAAAGTTTTATCCATGATTCCTCCAATTTATTACTGGTACACATTATGAAGAAAAGTGTTAATTCGACAAATTCTGATCAATTTGCTGCCTTAACAAGCCTGCGTGCGGGCACAAAAAAGATCCCTTACTGTTCAGTGGCCGTGAGGACCAAGCAAAGGACAAAAATTGTAGCTCTCCATCGGCAAGTGGCGGTGTCTTCATACATGTATGAGTGAAAATTTCTCTAGAGGGACATTAAACAACAATCAATTATTCACATGGATTTGCATGTTTAGTATGGAAGTCCCGCCACCGTTCTTTCAAAAGAGGATCATTTTTTAAGTTGATAAAAATTACATGTTTTGAAAAACCGATACATATTCAAGTAAAAAATACTGAATTGTTTTACCCAAGGGACAGAAATATTTAATCACTAGCTTCAACCATTCCGAAGTGAAAGTCAATAGTTGAAAGGAATACTCGTGTGAAGTATGAGAGCCAAAGCAACAAACCTTCATAAGATATGACCAAGATTGGTATAAAGTTGCAAAAGTTGGTAAAACTTTAGTCGATATGTCAAAGTCGCTGGTGTCTAAGAAAAGGTCTCTTGGCTTGAAAACATATGCGAAATTGGAAAGTTTTTAACCAATATTTAAAATCAATAATAGTTTTAGGAAAAAGGAAGTTAAAGCTCATAGCTAAAACTATATCCCCTGAATCTACCATAAAAAAGTCTTACGACATTTCTAATTAGCAAGTGGTTTTCGACATAATTTGAAAATCATCCCAGCAAAATATTTTGTTTTTTTCTTGTGAATCTTAAAATGAAATGTGATTTTAAAAAAATGATAATAATAAAAAAAATCCTCAGAATTCATCTGCAGCCCCCCCCCCCCTGTAATAAATTATAGCAGTCTGCAGAGTTATGAGAACTTACCTTTATAACCAAGTATTTTCCGACATAACCCTTTGGCAGATTCAGCGATCTTGGTTTGCTCTTTTTCATTCTTAACAAGTTCTTGCAGTTTCTCCTTATTTTCCTTGATAGATTCTTTTCTGTCTTTGATTTTTTTTTCTAACTTCTTAATTTCATCGGAATTAGATGATCGGTCCATTTCTTGAAGTTTTTTAAGAGCTTCACGGTTTTTTCTTTCTTTTTTCTGTATTTTCCGCGTAAATTTTCTGTGTGAAAAACACAGCTTTTCAGCCTTCTTTTCCTCGATTTGCTGAAGATAGATCATTAAAATCTTTTTATGTATATTTTTTAATTAAATCATTATTTATGTCCCGCATTGAACAGAATATAAGAATAAAAAAAATCGCCAAATTACAATACACCTAAGTTGTTTTTACTAACACATTTTAAAGAACAAGATGTTTGCTTTCCAATTCTTTGCTACATTTGTTATCTCTTCGCAATTGAGTTGGAGGTGATACAGCAACGCGCTTGTGCTTGTGTTTTTGTGTGTTAGCTTGTCCTTTTGCGAAATGGCAATTTTTTAAGGCCTTATGTTGCCTGAGATTTTAGGTATGCTCGTATGCGAAGTCATTTCCATTTTGCGTTACCTTTTTTTGATAAACAAGACTTCCATGGTCCACATCCCTCAGCTTAGCACATTGGCTATAAGGGATGCAGAAATCGATTCAGTATTGACTGGCGGGGGTTGAGCAACCTTTAATTACACTATCTCAAGGTTCTTGCAATTTAAAATCTGATGTTTTATTGTAGCCCTATTCTTACGCAACCTAAATTTGAACAAATTTGAGTCTGCATTACTTCATGATGTTTTATAATAATATGACTAATCATTGCTTCGATGTTCTTCGATTGAAGACTTTTTCAACAATTCTTTATTGCAAAACTTTGAACTTATGGTTTGCTCCAACTAGTTTAGACTTTTGATTAGCAGGAAAAATTAGAGAAATCACATAGGCTGATTTTTACCATTTTGTTTTTCCTCATAAAATTCACCTGGCTTGGTATATTTTTTTTCAAAGTTTAGCACCAAACAAACATGTTGTGAATTTTTTTTCATTTGTGAACCTCTTCTGAGTTTGATTTGTCCATATTTATAATGTTATTGAAATATTAATTAATATCGCTTAAAGTCTTTTTTTCATTTTCAAGTCTTAGGAAAACAAATTCGAACGGATTATCCAGTTTCTAAACTAATGAGATAATATCAAGTTTCCTCAAAACAAAAACAATTGTTTGTATCATTTTTGCTGTCCTAAATCGATACTTGAGGCTAGCAATAGATGTAACCCGACGACAAAAAAATCGCTTTCCTCATCGGACATTTTTGCAATCTTTGAAATTTCCACTGATCGTTTTTTTTTTTTTTTCTAATTACAATTTCTTCCTGTCTATAATTTTCAAAAGAAAATTTCTTGTTTCCTGTGCAATTCCTTGTCACATTATTCAACGGCACTTTCTATTATCTCCTTCTTGATTATATTAGTTTGGGATATCAAAAATATTCACTTCGAAAAAAAACCCTCAACAGTAGCATTGGCCCGAGCACTTTGTTCCAGGTTTCGAGGATAGTGACTAGAAGTCGCACTGTGAATAATAAGTCGTTTGACTAAAAATAGTTTTGTTTTATCAAAGGACGTTTTAAACCCATAATTTATAGAGATCGAGATAAATACCTTGAGGAGCCATTGAATGTGTAGACAGTCGTCCTTTTCAAAATGACAGTCTTTACAGGAAACAGTCTTTAAAGAAAGATAAATTCAGTACAAGATATAACTCTTATTGAATTTCTTTTTTTTTTTTGTTATACATATTGTTTCTTTTTTGGCATATTTAGAATACATTTTTGAGATAAGTCTATTTTTATTTATAAAAAAAAAACACTGTAAGTTATTGACCATAAATTACACATTCTCAAACTATAAGTTAATCACAATAAAATAATATTCATATATCATCTTCAATATGGATTATATTAATTGTGTCTTCTTAGGAAAAGATCCATTTTTTAATCTATTTTAAATACCTGTTCATATAGTTCAGATAAATTCCACAGTCTAAATCGAACACCTTGATCCAGTAATACCCGAACGTAATCACATCTATTGGCAATTAATGCTTCAAAAAGCAGCATCTAAAAAGGAAGGAAAAATCTTAAAAATAAACAAGTTTGTTCTTTTTTTCAAAACATTGTGCATAAATCTATTTTACTGCTCGTGAGTTTGAAAATATAAGTAAAATAAACGTACATGCCCATGTTCCTTCAACTTCTCAGACTGCTGCAGAAACTGGTATTCAAAGAAGAAGTATAATGGTAGGGAGGTGGGCGAAGAGTACTTGGTGTCTAAAACATAAGCTCTTGATTCTCTGTGTTGCAAAAATATTTTGTCAATATCGGCTTGTTTTGGCATACCAGAATAACTTTGAAGTTTTCCCACGGAAACTGTTGTTCCAATGTGTGCATTCCCGTTACTTGTTGTAAGTTGTAAAGTCTTTTCTCTCTGAGTGTTTGGTTTTGGACTTCTCACACTTGCATCTAAATCATTATTATAAATTTAAGATATATGTATGTGTCTACCTTCTTTGAATAGATTGAACTGAACTCGATGTGATTTTGTTTATTTATCTATATAATCCGTAAAAAAGTGATAACTTTGCACAATATTTGACATTTTATAATTAATATGGCAAATGACATTGAATAAATGCTTTATATACTTACAAATTGCCACAATACTGTTGATTCCTAAATATACGCGAGGAATTAAGTATCGTATATAATTATGAACACACGCTAAATGAAATTACTCGCCTGTATTTTTATGGTGCTGAAATCTATGTAAAATTTCTTTACTAATCGTCCATTTGCAAATAATTATTCTCGCGGTTTGCAGTTGAAGAGCCCATTAGCGATAAATATAAATAAGTACTCGCGTAAAATAAGGAATGTACAGTAAACCTCTCCTTAATTTGGCAAGATTTATGTACGAGGTTTTGAAATTGAAATTAACTCAAAATGCCAAATTTGAGTATGAAGTTTACTCAGGGTTTTATTTTATGAAAAGAAAGGATTATAGATAAAGAACATTATCCTATATGGTAAATTAAAATTTAAAAAAGGCAGCTCATATTGCTTAAACGCAGGCTATATTTTCATATTTAATTACTTCTTTCTTGATTCCACTGTCATTTAATAATATTATAATTCTTATCCTTTTGCTTGTCAATAAAATATGTTCAAAACAAAACAATTTAATAATATTATGGAAAAAACATGTAATATTCTTCAATCAAAGCTATAAGGAAATATCTGAGAAAACTTTACGTATATTATTGAACGGATTTGAGAGTATACCTCTGGTACTTAGAATTTTTTCCGTCGCCCAACAGCTTACAATTCCTTCACCAATGGTGTTTGACAGCATCAGTGGATTGTCATTGTTTACGTCAAATACACCAACCTATTAAAATTGTTTTTTTTTTATTTCTGTGTAAACGCTTTTATTAATTTTCATATATATACATGTAACAAATAAACCCCATCACTATGTCGACTTCTGATTGTCTTGGTTTTGAACTTAATTTGACGACTGAATAGTCTAACTTTATTTTTAATTCACAAAAAATACTCTCTTTACATATAAAGTAATAGTCCACTTAATCAATACATTCGTTTGGCGCGGTCTGTGAAATTCATGACCCCAGGATCAGGGTTTTATTGCTAGGTGGAGCTTTATACATTTTATAGTTAAAATGCATTACCTCTATGAAAATCTTAGGTGCTATTGCGTATGTACATGTAGAGTTATGATGAAGAATGGTGGCTCTTCAATAATTAAGAATTCCATGGTCCCTGGGTCAATCCGTTAATTTTGTTTTGGACCATGGATCATATGCTGTGTTGTATCATACACAGGTGAAAGCTATATACCTTGGATCCTGATACTTAAAGTCTAAAACTTATTTTGCCAAGTATATTTTTAGTTTCTACATCCATATCTTAATTAAATTTCAAATCAAAAATGGGGGTCAATAATTATGCTTTTTTGGCGCTAAAATAAATTTCATATTACCTATTTGCACTGAAATGTGTCTTAATTAAGAATTACCTCTTCTATGTTTTTCCTTCAATATTTTTATTAGGGATGGCAATTTGTAATCGGTTAATCGATTAATCGGTCGGAACGATGCATATCAGTTATAAAGTCCGTAATCAGTTAGTCTGAAAAAATAAAATACATGTAAATTTGAGCGCAGTTTCCTCAAAATCCCTACTTAAAAAGGAAAGCGCTGCATAGATTTTTATTTAGTGTTAATATACCTCTTGTAATTAAGAATATTTGTAGGTAATTATAGCTCTCCAGATTGAGATCGCAGGGTAATTGGTAAATTCGTAAAGTATTAATTACTGCTTTTATAACATCATGCCGTCCCAGATAGTCCTGTGGTTTTTATAATGATATTAAAACATCACCGTTAAACACTTTTAATAAAAGTATATCCAAATTTTGCTGTTATCTAATAAATTATATTATTATCAAGAATGTTGTTTATTGTAAATAAAGTGAGACTTCAGACATATACAAGTTTTGATTATGGTGACAACACAGAATTAACTTGTTAATATCTGCGTTGGAAAATTATCCCTGTCTGATTTCTCAAGCAAGATTCATGGTTTTCTTAATTTTTTTCTTGTCTATTTAAATTGAAATAAAATATACTCTTTTGTACATAAAATTCCTCGATCAGAACAATTAACAGAATGTAACTTCTTATGTCTTGTTAATCTTTTTTGTATATATAAAAAGAAAATGTTAAAATATATATCTTGGTATCACTAACTGGTTAATCGGTTGGAACGTTTTGCGGTTAACCGATTAGCAATTCTGCGATCGATTGCCATTACTAATCTTTATCCAATTAAAGCATGAAAGAAAATGAACTCTTAGTCTATTCAAAAAAGGCACTTTAAAATTGTGATAAGGATATGGAAATTACGAACAGTTTACAATATAAAAGTCCATAAAACAATACAAAATAGGAGCAGAGCAAACATCAGAGGTGGGATCAGGTGCCATGGAAGAGTGAACATCCCATGCTGACCGGTCACACCCGCCGTGTGCTCCTTGTCGTGATCGGGAAATAACGCAAAACTCCGTCAATTCAATGTATAAATAATTGACTAACAATTAGTATGAAAACGTCAGTCAGCATTTGAATTAATGATAAATTGTATTTGCTGACAAGGACATTGTTTCGACCAAAGATCTTAGGAAGTGATGACTTTAAAGGAGACTGTGGATATTCGCGTTTCATCAACTTGCTTGTCAATAATTTACCGCGTTTTAGAAATTGTTCAAACGTTGAGCATGCTCTTGCGTATCGAATCAACTGAGATATATACACTCCGCTTTAAAGTCCTTAACATTTCAGCAAATGGGTGAAAGGTATCTTAAATATGTAGAAAAGAACATCAAAAGTATGGGTAGATGATATAAATTTTCAGATATTACTTAAAAAAATGTAAATTTTACGTTAGAATTGGCTCAATTTTATCCCGGATTTACAGAATATACCTACTATATTTGTCATATTGCGTTGAAAGAATTCGTAAGAAATAATAAAATAGATATTTCAGAAGCACCATTGTAAGATTGATTCTGTATCTTTGTCCAAATTTATCCGGATTCATTTATTTTTTCAAATTTATCAGAATAGGAATTTTCAATTCTGACGTGTGAACCCGCTATGTTTGCACGATTTTTCGATGTTTACCAGAAGATGTTTTGATTTTGAGCTGTTTAACCATATATTTTTGGAAGTGTTGGAAAATAATCAAGATTATTACCTTTTTTATGGTTGTCTGAAATCAGTGTTAACTTCATATCTTTTTGTATACTATTATATTAGTTTCTTTATTTCTTTAAGCAACTCGCCCATCAGAGTTATACAACAAACATGATAATAACAAAAAGAAAAAAAAACATACAGAGAGAGTGAACGTAAAGAACACATATCTGGGAATAATTCTATACATTAATTTTATTTTTTCTTAACATTGTTGCTGTATTCAAAAAATTGCCCAAATTTACGAGATTTTTAATATTATTAGAACTTAACAGCTGAATTAATTTAAAGACACTAGGCCTAGTATAATAATATTTTTTGAAAAATTTCTTTCCTATATCAATATACAATGGACATTTCAAAATAAAATGAAATTCATCTTCTATATCATGGAGTTTACAACATGTACATACTCTATTATTCTTAGGTAAGTTATGGTGTCGACCTGTTTCAATATTCAACGTGTGATTTGATAACCTGAATTTTGTTAATAGCTGTCTTAATTTTTTGTCAATAGGTTCTGTTAAATACCATTGCAAACAGAAATTGTCAATTAAATGTTGATAAAAATTACACTTTGAAGAGTTTAATATATTTTCTAATATAGCTTGCTTAGAAACATCTAACAGTCTTTGTTTTATAATGAGATAAGATATAAGGTATACTGTATTTTGGAGTAAACGAGGTTAATCCCCAGTTTGAGCATCTGATTTAAATAAGCATTCTCATAGGTTATAAGTTAACGTCATTTATAAAGTTTTATTCACTTATATCATTTTATACTATCATGCCTTACTAGTTTATGAAATAAAGTATTTGTAATTTTTGTACTCAGTATATCAGTCAGTTGAATATTGTCATTCGTCATTTCAGTCACATTTGTATAGTGTACAGCATTGTAAGTTCTGTTTATTTTGTTTCTTGAAGTCAATCTTTCCCTTTTCCCTTTCCAATACCAATGTTGATGGAAATAAATGAAGGGAAACAAATGTGACGGTTATTTTTTGGAAACTTAAAAAGAAAACAGTTTCATATTATTACAACCATAACAAATTTCACTGCAAAAACATTTTTGCCGGCATCTAGCATGCAAAAATGGGGATCTAAACATTCTAGTACTGTTAAAGTTCAAAGGGGAAAAAAACTGATCATTTTCTTTCTTTTTTTTAAAAAACTTCCGCCACAAAATAAGGTTCTTTGTTTGATTCTACATGAATGGAATTTAATCGTGGTGTTTTTTCCATGAAATAAAGTTCAATTTGCATTGTAGAAATCAGATTCAATGTTAGAACTTAAAAATGATGCGACATATTAAAACTAAAGGTCAGGACCAAATCCACTCAAAAGCTCGGGATCGAACTCCCTAAGACCCTTAGTACATCTTGATTTTCTTACATTTAATAGTCATTTAAGAAGTATTGGAAGAAGACGGATTTATACACCTCAAACCTTAAAATGCAAACGATTTGAACACGTTTTAAACATTAAGGAATGACACGGCAACTGGTTGGGAGTATATCTTAGAAATCAAAACTAAAAGTTACACAATCAAATGCTTACCAAATCAGATGCCTCCACAATGTCACTCAAATGACGGGTTAGTGTTTTGAAAGCAATTTCATTGAACCGAATTCCAAAAAGAACGCTTGCTTTTTTTTTTATAAGTTGTTTGCTACAAAGAAAAATAACAAGCAACAATACTTTGAAAGTAAAATTTAGTAAATAACTAAAGATAAAAAGTAAATTTTCTCTTTAAATAAAGATAAAGAGTATGTGTTATTGATTTTAGTATAAAAAAAATCTACTTCTCGTATCTGTTTAATAAAAAACAGAGTGAATAAATTACTGCAACAAAAATATAATGCTTTATCGAAAAAAATAGTAACCAATGTAAATAAACTAACTTTAAATTTAAAAAATGACAAAAAACAATTGGTTACAAACTTTTCCATGTAGTCCAAAATAAGATCGGCGGCTTTTCCAGATCCCTTGATTATAATCACCGGAATCTTTCTTTTCAAAGCCTCGGATATATGTTCAATTGTATTAATATCACCTTCGCATGCCAAAATGACGATTGGAATAGGCAAATCTGACGGGAAAAAAATACATAATTTAAGGAATGGAAATGTAATTATTGAGAGATTGAATGGTTACAGGTCACATTGCTCGCTTGAGAAAGTACACAAAATTTTCATTGAGTTCAATTTTAATTTTGCTCCAGGATTATTCACTTCTCTCTTAATGTAACATAAATACATAGTCCTCTGTAAGAAGACTGTGAAATCAATTGTGCTAAATGAAAATGGGCTTTTTTCTAGAAACTTGTGTAATTCTGTTAAATAGTCTTTTTTACCAAATAAAAATTCAATAAAATGATATATAGATATTTGGGTGGGGTTTTTTTTGGGGGGGAGGGGTTAAAATTACCTTATAATAGAACATCAATTGCCGGTTTTTAATCACCTATATCTGTCCTTAAGTGTGAAAGGAATAATAACCCTTCAAATATTAATTTTTTTTTAAAGTTACTTCATCTAGGGGAGCTTCGAACAGACTTTGGATCACAATGAGTAAAATTACCAAAGTGTATAAACGTTACACAGCGCAGACGCACTTCAACTAAAATATAAAGCTTACTTAAGCCTTTTGGCCTCGTAAATATTATATATAAATATTATTCTTTATTTTTGGGTGATAATAAAAATGTACAATTACGAAAATGTGTAATCAAATACAGATCTTACCGAAATTTGGGAGAAAAAATATGCTATAAATGATTTGTTCTGGTCATATATTAGGAAAATGTAGGGAAGATCATGTATCTCAAACGACTTTAGTTGCATCCATCATCTTATAATTGTTAGGGGATGTGCCTTCTCTTAAACGTTAAAAAAGGTCGATCACTTCCTGAATCTGACTATGCTTGTGTGCATCAAAATTAAAACTTTTCTTGGAAGATGCTAAGTATAGGATTTGACGTCATTTTAAAAAGGTATTTCTTCCAAAATCTTAAATAAAGTCTATCATCTAAAAATAAATGTAAAACCCAGCATCCGAAGCAAGGCTTTATTTATAGCAAATGTGTTTGAATAGATATATCATCATCAGTCTTGTCAAAGAAAGGTAAATAAGCACTTGGGATTGAAAATAGAGAAAAAAAAATTCTGGTTTCTCATGTATAAAACGAACGCCTGATTCAAAATTCCAAATAAACTTGGTATTATGCATCATTTCATTTACCATTAATGAAATTAGGGTTAATATAGTTTTATAGTATGTGAGAATATACCCGTCCCCTAAACCTAAACACGATTATTCATCTTAAAATAAGATGTAAGATCAACCATCCCAGTCAAACGTAGTGATGTTCATTCCTAAATCAATCATCAATTTCGAGTTTGCTTAGTATATAGGTCTAACAGTTTCTTCGAAATGAGACTTGATCCAAAAACATACTGATTAGATTAAGCATTCAAAATATACATTGTACTTTTCAAATCTTTAGAAATATCATTCATGTTAGTTTGGTAAAATTAGGACTTAGAGTTACTGGAAAATAGAACTGCTAAATAATCTTTAATTAGGTCATTAAATAGAATAACACGAATATTCCTTTACTTACATTGAATCATCTAGTCATGATCTCGTACAATGAAACACACTAAAAGCATATTCCAATTATTTGCGTTGAATATAGGTCATACATGTGTGTAAGTACAAAAAATCTGCTTCAACATCTTTAATTTTGGATGCCAATACAAACTCCGAAGGTATCGCATTCTAAGGTACATTTGTAAGCTCTCCATCACCTTCCCTTGCAATTTCATTTAAATGAAGGAAACAACAGTACATTATACTATTTTCGAATCCAAAGAAAATATAAAAATTTACTTAAGTCTAAAGTTTGGCTGAGAAAGGGAAGTTCCTGCTTCGAAACAAATTCCTCAAAGTCCAGTACGAAGTTTTTATTCTCTGTAGGTTCAATGTAGCATTCAAGCTTTGATGGTTTGGCAAGCGTCTGTGATAAACAAAAACAAATAAGATTAAACTTAAATATTCTTAAAAAATATAAACAAACTGGCTAAGTTTAAGTATCTTATTGACTTTTTAAAAAAAATATTTATTTGTACAAATGTACATTGATTATCGTCCCATTCGATAATTCTTCACTCCTACATACATGAATCGGTGAAGGACGCTTATGTTGCAACGAGGGCCATTGAGCATTAAGAGTTCTTTATCGTGTCAGCGCCTTCTACGATAGGGGCCTCGGTTTTTAACATCTCACACGAAAGTCCCACATCTTTCCCTCAGTGATGAGCGCATGGTGAAGGAACAGATGCTATCTCTATTTTACCGACTTAGGTCAGTCGCTAATCGCTATCTTATTCATGGTATGTTTGGGACACAATAAAACTGGTAAAGTTCACAAATATGTTCTTTTCAAATACTGAATACAGATTATTATCATATAAATGGATCATCACGTACTTTAAATTCAAGCGTGTGCTACGTTATTATCCAGTGGGGGTGGTTACAGGCGTCAAAAAGAAAAAAAAAAAACTTGCGAGCAATCTTCTTATAAAAATACTTACAACATGCATGATTTGCCAAAGAACTAATACAGCATCATCAATCAAGCTCGTTGAAATTATCTGAACCCCCCCCTCCCCCAACAAAAAAATCTAAACTTTTTAAACGCATTAGGGTATCCAGCCCATAAAAGGACATATTTTTCTAACCTTAAATATCGATCCTGTATTAAATACTCTGATACTAATTCAGATCAATTTAGAGTTGAAAATGTTTTACAAGGAGAAATTTTCAAAAACACGATTATCTGAGCAGTTATTAATTAATTAAGAATACATTGATGTCTATGGGAACAAGCAATTTTTCAAATAAAAGAATTAAATACAATAAATATAAAAAGAATAAAATTAAATTTAAAAAAAAACTATTAAAATATCTTGACACCAGATATATTTTTTTAAATAAATCTTATCGATGAAAGGGAAAAGGGGATAACTCATCAGGGAAGGGTGAAAGTTAAAAAGTAGGACACGTTCCACGTATATTAAGACTGAAACATGGAGATTATTTTGAGAAATAATTAGTATTTAGCCAATCTATTATTCATTCAGATTCATTGAATACCTTAAGATGTCAACGTAATAAATTTTTAGCCAATAAACAGCCATCAACACAACGTTTGTAATATAAATTTGGATACAGCCTAATCATTCTCTAGCCTTAAAGTGGAGGAAAGCTCCAAACAGATCGGTTTTGATTGTTATGAAAAATGTGCATTATGACTACTTTAATTCATAATTATTTTTATTAATAAATATAAATTATGTCAGAAAGAAAGTTATATAAACATAAGGGCATGCAAGCTGAGAAAAAATACATATCTCACACCGTGAAACCTTAAAGAGAAATTGATACATCCGAAACAGGGCCGATTATATTCTTAAATTACCCAGACCTTTGACATAAATTTTATGAACAAGTATCTTTCCAATGCATTACGTATATGAACATGTAAAGCAAAATATCTTTAATTCAATATTTTTAATTTATCTATTGAAATTATATGTTTTTCATTGTATTTACTTTTTATCTATATATACGTATTGTTATACCCTTTAAGACGTTTTGTTCCCCTTTAACACACATTTGAATTTCATCCATAGAAAATGTCACAATTAACGTCCAAACATTGTTCCATATATTTTAACACACACCTTTTCACTATGTAAATAACTTATTTAAATGCCATAACGGTGTTCCTTAATATTTTATCTGTTCAGAAGAATTTACTTGGCGGATTTAAATCCCGTGCTGTTAAAGCTGAACACGACTTGTAAATAGGCATACGCCATTTTCGATAGCATTATCTACGATACATCAATACTAGGGTATACTTGTCGCATTCGTTACACCTGACTGCTTTATTGTCACGGGTATCGGCATGGAATAGCGACCCGTGTTCGTGCTGGTTATCTTGCATTACCTTTATTTATATATTATTGCAGTTACGTTTATCTGTGTTGTTTGTATACTGCACTAAATTATACAACTATAATTGTAAACTTATTTGGTATCTTATTTTCCTGCACTAGACGAAGTATTATCGTTATTATTCTCGCTACCGAGTTCTGTATAGCATACGTCCGTCTCCACCGGTGTCGACTGATTACACTGAACAGTGACTAAGTTCTGCCCTATTTATAGGGGTCTGCAGAGTAGCGAGACTCGGGAACAAAAATGGCGGACAGATTCCTTTTACGAATCGTGTTCAGCTTTAAGTGGTCTGTTTGGGTGTAGCAATTAAGTAAAGCAGACGCACTTCACTTGCTCGAGGAATAACTGTGTATTCTTCATATTAGTATATTGACCAGACTTTACATCTCTTCTGAGGAAAGTTTGTTTTATTAATCTAAAGGTTTTTATCTTATAAAGTTTCCTGAAATGGCCAAGGACCTTAGTTCTAAACTTTGTTGTAAATTACATGAGTGAGTGATGTGTGTATTGCTATCATTTCAAGTTCTAGTAGTATGTTAAAAGTATTCGAGTATGTTATAGTTTTATTATAGTATGTAGAAGCTACAATGTATGGTATAAAGTACGTGTGTATTGTACACAAATATTTCATGTAAATATTTTGTGGAGTTATGCAGTAAAATGCTTTATTGTTTGCAGTAAAATGCAGTATGCAGTAAAATGCAAAGTATACAGTAGAAGTTATGAATGATATGCATGAGCACGAATCAAGTTAGTATATTTTATATGCAATTCTTATAATATGTGAAATTTACAATGATTTTGTAGATCCCAAAGTGGTCAGGGAGCCATTCCACCCAAACAACATTCCAAACCAGAACTTTTACATATGTATTAAGCCTTGAATAAATGTGATATATCTAAGAACTGTTCTGGTATTCCTTTTGTGTGGCGACCTATCGGCCCGCCTGCGACAGAAAATATATGTGCAAAACGGGAATTTGACCAGGTGCGATAATTACTTATAGAAATTTATACTAAATTGTTTATCATGTATAGTTACTGGAAATTGGTGTTAATGTCTGAATTATCAGCTTTAAGAATTTCTTTTTTATCAAGAAGTGGCATTCATGCCTTATTAACTTACATTTTTAGTGGAATTGTTTCTCTCTTGACTGGTGCATGCACTATCCTGGAAAAATAAAATCTATTTGAGCACACCAGTGTTCCTGACGGGCGTCTTTGCTTCGTTAAAATGGTTATGCTTTGAATCAGTACACTTTAAAATTAGGCAATGGATAATATTTTTAAAAAAAACATATAATCTCTTACTTCTAGGGCGTGTGCAAAAAAATGAGAAAAGTGAGTACCCGCGATATAAAAACTTTTTTTGCAAGCAGCATAGATCAAGCATTATCTACAGCTATATACTTATTTGTATTTCACAGCTAAGATATAGTTTATAATTAAAACGACTAGAGAATTTGTGCTTTCAATATATTGGTTTTATATTGATTTCAGTTTCATAAAGTATACTAGTATGTCAAGAACCTTTCTGATGTTCAATATTTAACGCTCCTTTGTTCACAAAAATGATTTCTGGGTCGAAGCTCAATAACAATATTAATTAAGACTTTTTGCAGCTAGGTAAGATGTGTCAAACAAAATTGAAAATATTAATTAATAGTTTATATGAGCACCTATTAGTCCGAATAAGTAAATCGTAACTCTACTGGAATGATGTGAAAGTGAACACATATAGAGGAGATACGTTGGTAATGTACTGTTTAATGTGGGCACCGATGTTAGATACTTCTGATTTGATAAACGGAAAATCTTTAAACTACATAAAAAGTTATTGAACTGAGGTTCACTGGCAGGAAGTGGTTGTACAAATGCACTCGCCAGCCCGTAAACTTGTACAACCGATTTGGCTAATATTCACTGATAAATGTTGTAACTATAAAATACACATTAAATACAATTTCACATATACTTTACCTCATCTAAGTTTTCTTCCGTAACATCTCCCAGTTGATTTACCTAGAGTTCATAAAAATAAACACTTCATAATAAATATCTCACTTTAAACACATATTTCTTGACACTAAATATTTATTACTGACACCCCCTATAACGGCATTTCAAAATGATTTAACTTTACCGAGTGTACATATTTTTTGATGATTGTTAAATTGAAAATTCTAATGTACGGAATTCCGGATATGGTTATGTAGATAATTATCTCGCCATCAAGTATCGAATGCTGGGTCGATGCAGCATTGATTCGATGGTGCAAATACCAATGCAAATGAAACAAGGATCAAGCAATCGAGAATTACCGGTAGTAAATATTGCTTCATCATTATCCTTTTTTCGCCCCATTGCTATTGTTCCATAATTCCATTTTGCTATTGATGTATTATGTCACAGCACCATAGTCATTGCATCGTCGGACTATTTCACGTGACCTCATTGTTATCATTGTTGCAGTATGGACCCAATGTTCGATGGTACAATGATGACATAGTAAACTTCGTAGATATTTCCGGATAGAACCTAGCTATTACATTGCATTTTTTTAAAAAGACATGTTATGACTTTCGTTGGTATAGAACAATCTCAAAAGGGAGTAAAACATGTGTTACTGTGTTAATTTCGAAGAAATCTTAGAACCTCGGGATACATATAACAATGCCATATGTATGAAAAATGCTTTTTGTGAGATGAATAAAAGCAAGTAAAATTCAATTACCAGCCCCCATTTCTTTTAAGTCAGAAATATGGTTTTCCTCTATCGGGAAAATGAAGAAAAAATCAATTGTTTAGCAGCACCGCGTCAAAGTTTATTAAGAAAAGTTTTTTTTTTCGACAAAGAACCATCATATTCATGTAACTTTAATATAAAATTTTCAAAAAAGTTTCCTTTTGAACATATTGGTGAATAAATACTAGTGCCATTGATATGTAGTAACAACTATAAGCCTTTGTAAAGTGAATCAAGAAGTTATGGCAATATTTTGTCTCGCTTATAAATACTAAAATTTAGTCGGGAAAATAAGTTGTTCTACAGTGCCATTGATCTGCAGAAACAAACTATAAGTGAAAAAACAAGTTTTAGTCCGAGGTAATCTTTGTGTGAATTCACATTGAATCAAAAAGTATTAATAAATTTCCCCGTCTTGGAGTCAATTCTTTTCACACACAAATATTTACATTCGGTGTGTTTTTCTAATAAGCCAACTGTGAAATTGATTTGAAAACCATTCCGTGTATACTCACGCGTAGAAATATACACGGAGAAACGTGCGTTAACGTGACGTCCCAATGAGGCTGCAGCGACCTTAGTAAAAATGCAATGAGGGCAGCGAGAAATTCAAATATTTAGCATTATTTAGTTGCTTCCAAACATGTAAAATGTAAATATAAGGAATGTTTTTCAGTTTAGTGTGAATTATTGGTGTGTGAATCACAAAGACTTGCACGTAGGCATATTTTTCATGAAGCGCGCTAGCTACTTGTTTACGTGACAAGTCTGTGTGATTGACACACCAGTAACTCAAACAAAGCTAAAAACCTTCCTTAATTACCCTTCATTAAGATTTATAATTCTATTAACTGTTGCTACAACTATTCAAGTCAAAATATTAATACTATTTTTAATTCCACTGAGCCTAAAATAAAATTAAGTTTGTTTGCAGTTGCCTACCGACCCTCTGAAATGCACCGGACCCAAACTATTTTTTAAGCCATTTGGTAATTTGATTTTTTTTCTTTAAATTTTTTGAATATTGAAACAGTTTCGTTTTCAATTTTGACTTGTTTTTTTTTATCAATCAGTGGTTTATAACAGGAGATGAGCTTATCCATGTCTAGTAGGTGTATGAAAACCTCTTATAATTGTTATCTAACAAAAATCTGATTTTTATTTCCAAACAAAAAAATGCCTACCTACCGACCCAGTCTAAAATTTATAGGTCAGCAACTGCAGACAAAGAATTTTTTAAGCTTTGCTTTGTTATGCGTTCAACTATTGGAGCTAGTCTCATCAGAGACATCTGTGTTTTTGTATATATTATCGACAATGAAAAGATCCATCTACCTGATCAGGAGTACTTCAATCAAAAGGGGGACGCTTACTCCACCCGATCCCATGTCCGATTTTTCAAGGGGTCCGTATTTTCTTCCCTCTGAACATATTTGTATTGCTGGTATTTTTTTTATAAAGATTGGTCACTTCCCGTTATCTTCTCCTAAGAATTTTTGAGTCTGCGGCTGATTCATGATCAGAAGACTTAACAATGATTCGGAACAACTTTATTTCAAAGTACTCAGTATCTGCAAAAAAGAAACGGCCAATAATAAGCTAAGAACATTACCTTGCTTCTTTCCTCTGGCGTTTTTGGAGGTTCAATGTGTCCTGGCATGTAAATAAGTTTCACTTTTCTCTCTGAATCCTCTAAAGGTACATCATTACTATTTGCACGAAATTCTGTATCGCCGTATTTTCCATACGCACTACGAACAACTGAAGAAACACCGTAGTTATACCCACGATAAAGTATCCATGTATCTAAAATAATGAGAATTACAAAAAAAAAGTTTAAGTTCCTGGTCGGTATTTTAAGCTTACATTAATCTTACTACAGTCCCTGTATAAACTTCTTACATGTACAAAACTGACTGACCATGCCCTTCATGTTTGAAGTAATTTTCATAAGAAATCAAACTTTAAAGATAAAATTTCAATGACATAGGGCACACAAATTTGACACAACACGTCAACGATAGTTAAAAGACATCGGAAGCGAGGAACCACAATTATGAATAATATTGTTTATTCAATGATCTGAACGACAAGACTTGTTTCCGCTATTTGTTGAATAAGAGTAATTTTTATCCAGTACAAATGTGGTGAAATAACTGTCGGGGTAAAGAAAAAGAGGTCACCTCCTCCGCTTTTAGCCGCCTCAATCAAAGCTGTTTGGAACACTGATTTCGCCCAAGGTCTGGGAACAAAGCTCTCTGAATCTCCGATGACTGAAAACACCATTGTAGGGGTTGATTTAACTTTTCTTTCGATTTCTTCCCATACTTTTAATACGTCAGACTTTACAAATAAACAAACACAAAATAATTATAAATATTAATTAGTAAAGTTAGAAACTTACAAGTATCAATATGATATGGAGTGTTTTTATAAAAGTTAACTTTCAACTGGGTAAATACCTTAGAGGATAAACCTTACTACTCAGCATCCGGACAACATAAAGATTACAGTAGAAATTTTAGCAATGTATGGAATCAGAGTATAGCGCAAAATTTAAATTATTGATAAAGTAGAAAATGAATAAGATTTGAACAGCAAACTACTCTTTTTCCTTGTTTTGTGTAGATGAATGTACAGCTGTATGTAGATTTTTTATCATTATCTTTTGGGTTGTTTCTTGCCAAATCCCATCTCCATTAGAGAAATACCAAGAACATACAAACGATCGTACAATAGAGATATTGAATTGTATTTACAGTAGCATAATCTTATTCTTCAATTTATTCAGATATCCCGGCAAGTTAATATACAGCTACATGCACGTAGTTCGTCGCAGTCGCTAATGCTTTAATGTACGAAGGTTGTTCAAAAACTTCGTGGACGAGTCAATTTTTGTTATGATACTTTAAAGAAATTGAAATTAATTACAATATCATGTTGTAAAAATATTTTGTTTTGTTGATGTACGAAGTTTCCTTTCATTCGAATCAATAGAAATCAATTTACTTCATTACAAAATCTATTTTGAAACCACGTAGCATACTTAACGGCAGTGTAACTTAAAAAAATAGCGTCATTTTTTAAATGTTATCCCTATACATTTCACACAGTATATTTCAATAATCACTTATCAAAAACCTTTTTTTTTGCACTTAACATTCATTTTTGAACAATTGTTTTCGTTGTATAATTCCCTTTGTCGATGTTTTAATTTCGTTTATCACTGAACTGTGCTTTCACAAAATCGGCATCTCTTAAGAGCCTATATCTTTCCATGAGTTTCCAAATTTTAAAAGTTATTGATCAGATTTTGCCAGATAAACCGTTTCTTCACAGATTGTGCTCGTCCGATACAAATCATCTGTCAATCAAATGCTGCCTGTACCCTTTATAACACATACCCAACTCATTCGTGCCCTATTTTTTTAAATGAGAATTAACTATCTTTTCAAATTGATTTCTTTTCAACGAGGCAAAATATTAAGCTATTAATTAGAATATGAATCACTGAAAAAGTTCTTTCTTTAAAATTCTAGAATCCCCCCCCCCTTTTGCTTCATTTTACAGAGAATATGACTACAGATATTATCATACTTATTTACAGTGGTGTTTGTGAATTACTGAATTTTGACTTGCTCCGCGATCCTATTTTTGCAGTTTCAAATTCTGGATATGTTTAAAATAAATCGTGGTGATTTTTTTTTTATTTTTAATACAAATCATTTGGATTTATTGTTAAAATATTTCTGTCTATTTGGATAGCAAATAAAAAAAGATATGACAGGTGTCCATGAACTTTTCAAATCAAGGTACCGGTATATTAAAATGAAAAAAAAATGTGTTCCGAAAATGGGAATGAAAATTACATTGTAACTTATTTGAAGTATTCAGTTATTGACTATGCCTTATGGAAAAGAGGATGAAAGAAAGGTGTAAAATTAAAATCAAAGAATCGTTTTCTGTAAATGGTATTGCTCTCAGTGCTCAGTCGTTATTAAAATTATGAATTAAAAATTCAATTAAGATAACTTTTTTTCATTATGTACAAATTAGTTTTTAATTGTCATATAGCTAGCATGGGAAACATTACTTAGTATGCATTTTTTCCCTACCATATTACATTTTCGCGGAATGGACATATCGCATTTACAATTTTGAGTTGAATAGCTAATGAAACATACCAAATGTGCTTTCAAATCTGTATATGGTACATGTATTTAGATGGATTGTTAATACAGATAATGATATTTGGGCTATTCAAATCTATTATTAACATTTTCTGGTGTGTTCAATGACACCAAGAAGAAAAAAGGTTAACCTTAAATTGTCTGTTTACAGTTCTCACCTTGAAGCTTTTGCTTCCTGACGGTTTATCAGAAGACATTTTTATTTGTAATATGTCCACCGGCCGTCAATGCAAACTCTGAAAAATAATTATATTATATTAACAAAACAGAGTAACTTTAGTAAATAAGATTTAATTAAATAAATGTTCCTTAAAGTAAGAGCTATTTTAGTATAAATTCATATCATTTATATGAAATAATACAATATTTTTTTGTCATACCAAGGAAAACTTTAATTATCAAGATGCTGTGTTATATGGAATCCGGATAGGGCCAAGCAGTCCACTATCGCACCATCGAGCATCAACTTAAAGGTTGATGTCGCGATAATGCGATGGCAATATAACGATGAAACGGTGATGCGATAGCGCGATGACGATGATGTTATGGCGCGATGATGCAATGACGATGGTGCGATAGCACGATTGAGCGATAGTAAATATCGCTTCATCATCATCATCGTACTATCGCACCATTGTCATGGCATCATCGTGTCATCATTATGGCACCATCGCGTCATCACATTATCGCACCATCGTCATCGCATTATCGCGCCATAGCATCATCGTCATCGCGCTATCGCACCATCACTCCATCGTTATCGCACCATCGCTTCATCGTCATCGCATTATCTTTTCATCGCACTATCGACCTAAACCTCAATGGTGCGATGATGCGGTAGTGAACTACGTGGATCTATCCGGATTCCATATTGTTATGCGTTCAAAACTTATTTTCAAGTTTTAGAGTTTTATGCAAAATGTGGTTCTAATAAAACAAAAACGATATACATGTAATTTATATAAAAAAATATGTAATAGAGGTGTGTACGAACATGTTTTATATAAGATATATCATACTGTGTTAATTTTCTTCAAAATTAATCATTCTTTTAAAACCTTTGTTAATAAAAACATTATTACGAACTATATCCGGTTATTTAAAATTTTCGATTCAATTAATTAAAACAAAATTATCAAAGTCTCTGAAAGACTGCATATGTATATATTGTATGATGAAGCTAAACGAAAAATATTATTAGGAAATAGATAATTTGTTTTTCTTAATTCGCTGACGTCAGTAATATTCAAGTTATATATTTCTTTTTATTGAACTCAATAAAATTGACAGGTATCGTACAAAATAGACAATACAATTTCCAGAGGACAAACCTGCTTCGGAAAAAAAATGTAATACATATTTTATATATTTAAAATAAATAAACTTGTCTTTTTTTAAATCACTTTCGAAACCTTATCATTAAAAAAGTGAATACTTTCGAAATCCCTGTAAAATCAACATATCTATTAGTTATCCTACTTTTGTTTAAAATTATACAAATACGTTACAATTAAGAAGATGATATATGAACTATACGTGATAGAATATATATTTTACATGAATACGGTAAGTTTGCAGAGCTGAAACATCCAGTTTTGAATATTCTTTAGTTGTTAGTAAGTTAAATTGTCTCTACATCAAGTTAACATCCAACAAGAGGCCCAAAGGCCGCAAGTCTCACCTGAGTAATTGGCCCTGTTGTTCTTTACTAGATTTCCACACTTGTTTTATCTGTTATGGCCCATTCTCCCCCAGGATTTAGGATTTTAACAATTTAGTATCCACATTTCACAAGAATGTTTCAACCAAAGACTTAGTATTTCAGTAGGTCTTCAGAAAAATATATAATTTTAAAAGATGTTTTCTATATTATTCAAATGTAAAATTTGGATTCCATATAATGATCCCACCCTACCCCCGGGGGTCATGATTTGAATAATAATCTAGAATTTACACTATTCGATAAAGCTTCAACATAAGTTTCCACTTTTTTGGCTCAGTGCTATTTGTGAAGAAGATCTTTCAAGAAAGTCCCTGTATATAATTTAGTGTAAAACTTGGAATCGCTATCATAACCGCGACCTTAGCCCGAGGGTCATAATTTCAAATATCAATAATTAACACTATTCAATAATACTTCCGCATAAGATTTTATGTTTTTAAGTTTTCTGTCTCAGTGATTCTTGAGATAATTTTTTAAAATCTCTTTTGATTCTCTCCCATTGGTAGTTAGCTTGTCCCTTCATTTTAAAAATTAAAATTTCCATTCACCTAAGAATGTTCCAACTTTGGTTTGAAGTTGCAAAGTGGTTCTTCAGAAGAAGTTGATAAAGATGAAGCTGAAAAGTTTTCAGACGAATGGACGGATTATGGTTGATAGGAAAACTTTACTTGAGGTTTCAGATCAGGTGAGCTTGAATGGACAAAAGCTTATGATAGGAGAAATATTTGCATTGATATTATTATTAATAATGATCAGTATTCACGTCCTACAGTAGGACCTGAACTTGCGTCGAAAGGATAGAGTCCTTACTCCGCGGGTCCAGAACAGCTCTAACCACTGAGCCACGTAGGCGGCATTTCTGCCATAAGTGATATCGAACACAACAAGGTTCATAAGTCACTGAGACGGGTGTACTGGATAATGAAACAGAAAAACAATGATTATTAGTCATATTTTATATGAAAGTATCTTTTGAATTTAATAACATTTTGAGGTCAGACGATACAATCCAAAAACTGGATATCTTGATTGGTATGTTTTTTTAACCTTTTTCGTTGCAAATAATAAATCTTTGGAAAATAAACGTCAACGTCAACCTTCTATGATATTCAAAATTTGTTTCTCTCGGAAACCATCCTTCATAATTTATACAAATTAATCATTTCAAATCCCCTTAATTTCTAAAGAAATTTTGAAATATAAAAAACTACATGATTGAAATCCTTTATTTTACTCATTGAAACATGGCTGAAGAAATTATTTCAATTTTTTGACAAAGTTGTTTGTGTTATGTGTCCTAAAAGACAATTTTCAGTACAAATCAGGTGCACGATTTATTGGAAGTTGTGCGAATGACGTCGTATGATTGGTCTTTGATAAAGAGTCTATATGACATTACTTACACAGAAATAAACCCTGATCTTTAAGTACCAAAAGCAGCGCAATATCCAAAAATAGATTTTAAAGCTTTGAATAAGATCGAAATGTAAATGTCGAAAAATCAATAAAAATATCACCTCAAGAACTTTTTGTGATTAGAGACATGATTTGCTAATAGATTAAACATATTAGATATACTCTTAAAAACTGACTGTAATTTAATCGTATTCACGCCATGCTTACATGTAACTATTTGCTACTTGTTTGTTCTAGTGGAATTATTTGCGTGACATTTTTTACAGAATGTTTTTTAACACAGTTAACTTAATGTCAGGATGACAAAAAAAAAACAAAAAACAATGCAATTTGTTAATACTTACAAAAAAACAGGATAACATCACAAACTTAGTTGATATTTTTTGAATGGTATATTAAATGAAGGAAATGGATGTTTAGCTATGCAATAGAAGCCCAAGGATGTGTATGGACACCAAATTATACATGATTCTTTGTTTGCTTCTTTGAATGCTCATGCGTGTACTGAATAAATCGGGCTTAATACTTCAACGACCTTGGCGCAGACATTGATGCTATTATTCATTAACGGTTAATTTAACACCTCTAAAAACATTTATAAAATCAATATACAGACCGGAATTGTGTTTCGCTTCTTTATGAATACGCCAACAACTCAAAACCAACTGATTGCAATAAATTTTGAATACGCCAATTTATGTATTCTACAGAATCATGATTAAACTTTTAAAGACTACTCGACTGAAGCTTTCGAGTGACAGTCTGAGTAAAATTCGCATTCTTTATGATAATGTATTCTTTTTAGCGTTTTGGCGAAAAGACACTTCCGCTAATTCAAGTACAACGCTTAATGTCTTAGACATATACACATTAATAGAAATATTAGGAAATGCGCTAAATCAAATCTACACGAACTTGTTCAAAAATCAATTTCCGCCAAATATTGTACACGCTAGATATAATACATTTAACACACACACAGCACTTCATGGTATATTAACAAGTAGCTTTTTCGAAATCAAATAGTCATCGCTCATATAATACTAGTGATCAGATTGACATCTCAAATCAATGGCAGGTAAATATTCAATTAACATTGACAGACAAAACAAATCTAAAAAGACCATTTAAACTTCTTTTTAATGTCATCCCTCACATATTTATTGAGGCATAGGTTCTTCTGCAAAATATTGCGTTTATCAAGAACATCCAAGACTCTAATTGATGACTCTAAATGCCCTTAATTTGCATTTTAGATTAGTTGAAGCAAAAAATATTAATTCACAAAGAAAGGATATTTGCTACTAATTGAATTATTTGATTTTCTGTTCTTCTTTGTTTTATGATCTTTCTAAGATCTGAAGAAAAGGTCTTTACTGAATCATCCTTCTTTGATATTGTTGTGACTTTTGTTTGTAATTTATGAGTTGTAGGGTTATAAAACCTGTACATGTTCTGGCATGCAGTGTTTAAATAAAAACTATTCTAGAAGGTTTGATTCTAGGACGTCAGTGTTGTAGATTGCAGTATATCCTGAAAGATCTATTTTAAATAAAGGATTCAAACGAATTTATACGACCATACTTACTTATTAAAAATTCTTAAAATATCGCAGTGCATCAAAAAAGAGTTATGTTATAATTTTAACTAGTGCTAATTGTAACGGGGACCGTTACAGATGTTCCCCAAACGCTCCCCAACTCCCTTTTGGTGCCATATTCCCTATAAGCTTCATTAAATAAGACAAACTATGCATTTGAGACTTTAGCAACGTTTACCCAGAAGTGTACCAATTTCATTCAAATTTTAGCATTGCACGCGTGCGCATGTGAATGCACGTGCGTAATGACCATATAATCTTGTCTTAACAATCTATATATTTTAATATACTAAATATCAAAGTATTTGATCCAAAAGTATTTAAAAATACGCTAATTCAAGTGTATTTTTTATTTTACTCATTTCACGTGCACGCACGTGCTCACATGAGCATGGTGACCATACTTTCTTGTAGAAGTCCATTACATCTGTCTATGTTCTAAATCCCACCCTGTTTGGTTGAAAACCAAGGGAGTTATAGCTGTTCAAAGATTCAGCCAATCAGATTGCAGCGCACGTACATGCACATGTATCCATGTGCATGTTGACCATATATTCTTGTAGAAATCTATTATATCTATCAATGTTCCAAATCCCATCCTGTTTGGTTGAAAATCAAGGGAGTTATAGCTATTTAAAGCATAAGCCAATCAGATTGCAGCGCACGTGCATGCACGCGTTTTCATGATAATTGCTACATATATTATTGTAGGATATCCTAATACATGCCTATGTTTAAAATTTCAAAGGATTTCGTCAAAAAACAAGAAAGATATTGAGACTTAAGTTTCAGCCAATCAGAGCGAAGCGCACGTGCATGCGCGTGAGATCTTGCTTTTTTGACCATGTCATCTTGTCTATGCTTCTAGTATATACTTCTAATATGAGTTTTAAAGCATATCATCAATAATTTAAATAGTTACGTCTGTATCAATTATATTGGACATTTCTCGTGTTGCACGTGCGAGCTCTTGCAAGCACACGTGCATGCACATGCTTTCATGATATTTTTTTTAATACGGGCTGTAGATCTCCCTAATGTATGACTATGTTCAAAATTTCAAATGATTTTATCAAAAAACAAGAAAGATATTGAGACTTTAGTTTCAGCCAATCAGAGCGAAGCGCACGTGCTTGCTCGTGCGATCTTGCTATTTTGACCATGTCATCTTGTGCATACTACTCATATATCCTTACATTATGAGTTTCAAAACATTTTGTCTAAAAATAGAAAAGTTACGGTTATATCCATTATATATTGGTCATTTCAAGTTTTGCACGTGCGCGCTCTTGCAAGCACGTGCGCGCAAAATGACCTTGATTCCGCAAATCTACATAACATGCCTACTTACCCTAAAAAGGTTTCACATAAGTCGAATGTGTAGTTTACAAGATCACTCGCGGACAAAATTTTCCCAGGAAGAAAAATAATAATAATAAGAATAAGAATAATAATAATAAGAAACAGAGTAAAAACAATATGTTCCCCAACTTCGTTTGGGGAACATAATTAAGGTAAAACTGCATTCGTTAGTATTAGTATTTGTTTGAAAAAAAAGATAAGTGTTACGATCTTTGACTTTTGGATGACATTGTAAAGTATACCAGTATTATTTCGAAAGTGAACAGGAAATATTATTGATTACGTTATCATGTTAACGAAATTCAAGATCTGCAAATTGGAGCAATTTCTATTTCGCTGCAGACAGAAGTTTTATTAAACATGACGAAATTGAACCAGAATTACTTAAATCTGAAATTGACACATATTCCTTCCACATATAGTACAATAATGTCGCATTCAAAACTTTAATGCAGTAAAATAAAAAAAAAATCTTTCGGGACCGTGTTTAAAAAAATATTTCAAACATATGTTAATCATTTTGAAGTAACTAGCTTTCATAAATAGTTGACTATAAGAGCGAGCTTTCCCGAAGTGAATCAATAAAATTCATATGATATAACTTCGTATTTTTTTAAATAGCCGTACAATAATAGGCGTAATATGTTTCTCTCTTTGAATTTTCTCTTCTTCGCACTTTTTGAAACTGGGAAGAAACACTTGACAATATGCAATACCTTTAACATTTCATTTTATGTCGTGATAAAAAAAATATATATACCATTTCAAGACTGTCCTGTTCATGAGTTCTCCTCCAGCACAATGTTAAATCCTCACATTACATTAAAAACAATAATTCCAAAACATTAAATCAGATCTGCATTACTTTCTATATTTTTTTAGAAGATCAGAAGAAAACCCTCCTTCCAAAGCTATTGATTATGGCATAAATGTCAAGATGAAGTTTTCAAAACAATTTTGTCGATTTAGGTGTAAAATTACAATTATTTCGAGCTAATTGTCAAGTCAGCAAATAAACAGCTCTCTTTGAAGAAAACCTTGTACTAGATCGCTGCGTTCTTTGTGTGATTTAAACGATTTTTTTTTTTTTTTTTTTGAAAACGATGAAATATGAATCGAGGTGCACTCGAGACATTTAAATTGGTTGTCTCGTTCCACAAATCCTACTTTCGGTTTAATAAAGGTTACTCAAAAAATATTCTTTTAAAACAAACCCTTATGGTTGTATATACATGTAGTAAATTTTGTAGTAAATTTTGGATCGATTTTCTTTGAAACTGAAAAGTTTCGAAATTTTTACTCAGTAATTCTTTTATTATAATTTTCTTAATGTTGTTTAATGTTGATTTATGTCAGATGCGGCCGGTCAGCAGGGGATGCTTAATCCTCCATGGCACCTGATCCCACCTCTGATGTTTTAGAGGTCCATGTTTGCTCTACTCCTATTTTTTTTTATGGACTTTGATATTGAAAACTGTTCGTTATCTCCATATCTTTCATGATGCAAGGAACAGAATTTCTATTTTTTTTTTTTTTTTTTTTTTACTTGCAAGATTTTTTTTTTTTTTGCAATTTTATAGGTGTTGATCATATTTATTTTTTGTTATCAAATGTTACATTTTTTTATACCCCCCGCTTGAAAAGCGGGAGGGTATATAGTAATCGTTAATTCCGTCCGTCTGTCCGTCTGTACGTCCGTCCGTCCGTCTGTTACGCTTTGGGGTACACATCTCTTATCCGCAACTCCTCGTATACTACTGAGTGAAATTTAATGAAACGTTCACAGAATCTTTAATACATATTGCCATTGTGCACCCCCTATTTTACTTTTTCTATTCGACAGGTATTTTAGGTTTCCCATAGCAAAACGTGGACATTGCCATTATATTCTATATTTATATCCTATGACGTCACCTATAGAAGTTTCTGGATAACATTTGATAAGATTATTCCTCTTTACACATTACCGTATAACAATAGCAAAACATCGACATTATGGGAGGCGGGGGTATCATTTAGTGAGCCCATTGCTCACAGTGCCTCTAGTTTACTTTTTGTACGTGAAAAAAATTTTTAAATGATATCTAAAAATAATCTTTCATTAACATATATATTGTTTTTTGTCAATAGACAGTAACACCCGCATTATGAAGCTTGTCTCTTAATACAAACTCCTTCATACGATTTGGATAACCAAGGAAAAGGCCGAATTATTCTATTTCCCATGAATACCGATTGCGCCCCGTTAATAACAGACCTATTTTTTTTATTCATATGAAGCAGAATTTGTCCACAATCTTATACATGAAAAGAAGAAATAACTTGCAGTGGCCTTCACCTCGACATTTCGATATATCGACGACGTATTGACAATATGTAATATCGCCATTACCTCTTTGTTATCTAACTTACTACCGCTCTTTTGCAGACGATTCGAGAAAGCTCAATCTCTGAGGAACATGGCATTGTTTACAGCAGTGACAATCGAGTTATTTTATGCCGAAAGTACAATGTATTGCCATGGATTGAACTCCAAATAGTACATTGTCAAATAAGAAATGTTTAAAACATTTTATCAGTTTTAAATTGTGACGATTTTCAATGAAAATTTAATGAGAAAAATCCGCTTAGTAAAAAAAAACGCTAAAAAATTTAACATTTTAGGATTGGCTCCTCTCAAAAATTGATTAGAGTGGTTCAGCTATTCTTTAGCAAGGTATTCCACGAGGATTTTTAGGTCACCTAAGTAAATTCAAGTGACCTATTGCTATCCGTTTTCGTCCGTCGTCGGGTGTCGTGCGTCTTGTGTTAACATTTGAACATTTTCAGCTTCTTCTTTGAAACCACTGAACTGATTTCAACCAATTTTGGCATACAGTATCTATGGGTAAAGGGGAACGAAAATTTTGATTTTTATGGTCCCTGCCCCACTGGGACCTTGGGAGTGGGGCCAAGACCACTAAAATTAGTGTAGTCTTTAAAAATCTTCTTCTTAACTCCTGGGCATCAAGCAGTCAAACTGTTCGTATGGTTGTAATCAGCATTGAGTCCTCTACCAAAATTGTGAAATTCATGGCCCCAGGGTCAGAGTTCAAGTGCTAGGGTGGGGCTCTATTGATTAATGCAGTGAAAATGCATAATTTTTTTTGAAAATCTTCTTCTCTGCTCATGGGTATCAAATAAACAAACCAAGTAGATAGTTATGATGAGCAAGAGAGCCTCTTTCAGATTTGTGAATTTTATGGCCCCAGGGTCAGGGGCTATGGTGTAAGGGCGGGGCTCTATTTATTATATAGTCAAAATGCATAAATTCTTTGAAAATCTTCTTCTCTGCTCCTGGGTATCAAATAAACAAACTAAGTACATATTTATGATAAGAAAGAGTGCCTCTTTCAGATTTGTGAATTTTATGGCCCCAGGGTCAGGGGTTCTGGTGTAAGGGCGGGACTCTGTTGAATATATAGTGAAAATGCATAAATTCTTCGAAAATCTTCTTCTCTGCTCCTGGGTATCAAACAAACAAATGAAGAACATAGTTATAATGAGCAAGAGTGTCTCTTTCAGATTTGTGAATTTTATGGCCGCAGGGTCAGGGATTCTGGTGTTAGGGCGGGGCTCTATTGATTATATAGTGAAAATGCATTAATTCTTTGATAATCTTCTTCTCTGCTCCTGGGTATCAAATAAACAAACTAAGTACATATTTATGATGAGTAAGAGTGCCTCCTTCAGATTTGTGAATTTTATGGCCCCAGGAACATGGGTTTAGTTCTGGTGTTGGGGGGGGGGGGCTCTATTGATTACATAGTGAAAATGCAATAATTCTTTGAAAATCTTCTTCTCTGTTCCTGGGTATTAACTAAGTACATTGGTATGATGAGCAAGTTATTACCATTCTTATGCAGTATGTCCTGGTGAGCTTTAGATAAAATATACCACAGAGTCAAACACATCTGTTTTAAATTTGGATATTTTACTCGAAAAAGACGTTATTGGTAATTTAACAGCAAAGTTCAAGGATAAACGTGATGACTTTAACTTTTCAATAGAACTTCCCTTATTTATGCAGCAATATTCACTCATCACCTGCGTACAGTTTTTATATCTTTCAGCTCATTCGATACGCAAAAGCATGATCTACGAATGTACAATTTCTGAAATGAGGTTAACTTTTGATAAACAAGTTAATTAAACAAAAAATATTAGAAAGTCCATAGTTGATACAATGTCTTGTCAGCTGATACAATATATCATTGAGTCAAATGTTGATTGACCTGACGTTTTTCTTTACAATTGTTATTGCGGATGTGACCGGTAGACAGGGGATGCTTACTCCTCCATTGCACCCTATCCCATCTCTGATGTTTAGTTGGTATGTGTTTGCCCTATTTTGTAATGTTTTATGGACTTTTAATCTTCAATACTTCCTTTTCTCCGCATGTTTCATGTAAACACCGAACAAGTACCTTTGCTAGTGAACAGTCTGTTCACGAGGATACTTGACTTTCGGTATCATTTATTCATGAGTTCAAAGAATAAGACATATATATTATTATAATAGTAACTTGATCCGAAGAGTCGTAGCACGTCGAGTTGACAGGCGCGGATCATCAGATCTAACGAGACGCGAAGCGTCGAGTTTGATCTGATGATCCGCGCCTGTCAACGAGACGTGATACGGCTCTTCGGATAAAATTACTGTTATAATGATAAATTTATTATATACCCCCTTATAACTAGCTAAATATAGCAGAATAAAACTTTAGAGATCAATTGTATAATATTTATCCATAAAACAAAGCATAATAACAAGGGACTTTTTAACGCACAAGAAAAATAACGTCATATTTTTGTGTACTTCGTCATCAGTTTCAGAGAGTGGTGATATGGATTCAGAAAACCACAGTGTGGTGATCCGGAAAATCTGTAAAATTAACAGTAACAAAAACAAGGAAATTGATGGGTATATAATAAAATGATATACCGATAGATGTGACGTCCAGTAAAAATCCGCGTCACACCTTTTGGGTCTTTAAGGTAGGTCGCGCGCGGGTTTAATTGCTTTTGTCATCAATTTTGGTACACAATTTTGACGATTCGAGCGGTTGTTTTGTGCACATTTGATTATGACATAAGTTACGTCACAAAGGCAACGTCACGTTGTTTCCCGTTCAATTCTCTGCAAATGACTTCAAGTCTGTACGAATTTAAAAGTAGATTTAACACAAAGTGCATGCTTTTGTAAGTAAACCTTGTACATGTTTTATAATTAAATTTCAGTCTGAATTCTGGTGTGATTATATGTAATGTCTAAGGACTAATCAAATACAATACCAAATGAAAGCAATAAATTATATTTGGAGTGTAACTAAACTGCTAAAAGTCAATCAGAATAAATCAGCGTAAAAGTTTTGGCTTGCAGAAAGAAAGTTATCATGAATAAAAAATTGCTTAGCGAGAAACTTGAGGGATTTTATGTGCGCACGTTATTTGAAACTCAGGGGAACTTCAAATCAAAGCCGGGGCAAAAATATGCGTATATATTTCAGGATGGAAATTAATCTTCATCACTAAAAACGAGTTATATTTAATTACAAGTATTTTCCTGGTTTTTTTTTAAATTATCATTTATTTATTAATATTGGTTGGTTGTTATGTATTCAAACCTCGTGCACTCGCCTTGTTTTGCTAATAAATTGTGAAAGGCATTTTAAAAACCAAATTTATTCAAACACCTGGATTTTAAGACTTACAAAACACTGTAAACAATTTACAAGTATATTTTTTTTTATATGTTTTTTATGACAAAAGCTCAACGTGTAAAAGCTAAAAGCAAGTGTTTTACATTTTGCGTATTGAAATTTAATATAGAAAATTCGAAGTTAAAAAATGCTTGAAATTTAGAACCATATACTATAGCTTGCAACTAATATATAAAGAACATTGCAGGTAACCCCCCCTGCTCACTTTTTAATTCTTGCATATCCCATAGGTCAATATATTTATACTCGTACTGTAAACGTGACTGTTCAACAAATGACATTGTAGATATTTATAACGCCATAAACGCCAAATTTTAGCATTTTAAAAGAAAACATTTAAATTATTTAGCAAAAAATCTAGCGAGAAGGCATATTGATTTTTTATATTAATGGTTTTGATGTTACCTCATCTTGACATTTTGAAATTCCTGAATAATTCGTCTACGTCTTTAAAAAGTTATCCAACCTTTTTAAAAGAAACTGTTTTCACAAAATTGGCTTTAAAACGTCATTTCCCCATATATTTCAATGGTAAAAGCGTCAAAAAGGATTAAAAACTATACCGCGTTTACAGTACTATAACAACTACTTAGGCAAATTTAATAAAAATTACAGATGATACGATTTAAATTCTAAGGAACATTTTATCAAATTTTCAGAATATGTTTTCTCGTAAAAATTTTTATGCAGTAAACCCGCGACCTACCTTAAGGGACACAGACTCAAGGAATTCATTTGGTGCCCCTTGGATAATCTTCAGGGATATTAAATATATCTCATATATCTGTTCAATCTTCCGATTCTCAGATTTAATATGAAACTAAAACTTAATACAACACTCTGAAGGAGTGTAAGGTTTCTATTATACATGTAGATATATTTGTAAAACCTGTGACATTTGATAATTAACACTTCTTTCACCAATAATTTTAATGAGAGGGAGGTTTACCAACATACAAACAATCAATATAAACCAATCATCTTTCAAAGATTGCGTTTTGAGATTCAGGTTTTTGTAGAAAAAACTTCACTAAATAGTCTCAATCTACACACCTTTATTATTTTGTTATTAAATATGACTAAGCATGAAATATTTTTTGAAGCAGAATCCATCGTATATAAATTTAAAATTTTAGAACATTTGAAGACAAGTCTTAATTTTTATTATATGAAACCTTTGAATCAATTTTGTTATATAATGTCCTAAAATAAATGGTAAAGCAATCCATTTCCTCTATTAAATTTTATTGAATATCTCAAAAGCAGTGTTCCGCTGGAGATGAATTCGATAAATCCTTTGTTCTTTCGCAAACTCCAGTTCCTGTACCTTGTTAAAACATCCTGAAAACAAAAACAAATTCTGAATAGACTTCTCTCACAACTGCATTCATGTTTGATTTGTGATATTGAATTACCTCTAATTTTTTCTCTACATCCCCTGTTTCGTTTAAAACAGCAACAGAATCGATGTGGTAGAAGAAGATTGATGGGAGATGGAATTCTCCATACATAGTCGTTAATAACAGTGCATGTGTTAAACCTCCAGTAGGTTTCAGAATTTTCTAGAACTCTTGTGAAGGTATTACTAAAAAGAGAAAAATTTAAATTTTTATTTCAAGCATTAAATATCATGAACCTTATATTCTGCATTTCTATGGTGACCTATCGAGAGCGTATCCCATATAGTGCATGTTTCCTGTGTAATAATTTTATCCGACAAAGAAGAGACTGAAAGACAGACAGGTTCAAGTCTTATCTCATATGATACAAAAAACATATATAAGCTTATTTAAAGCAATAAACAAGGAACAAAAGTTAATTTTAGATTTCAACTCAAGTTACCTAAACATGGCAATAACCAAATTCACTAAGACCAGGTTTGAGAACAGAATGTAGATGGCGGCTATGGCTGACACAGTCCAGTCCTTCTCAGGACAGCGATCAATGGAGGGGTCCGCCTTCCAGACGCTCGTCACGTTAGTACAGCTTGTTAGAATACCTCCTGCATCATTCAATAAAAAAAAAACAATATCACTTATTGTAGGCGGGGGTCGATTATGATTAATTATTATTTTAATAAGTCCAATAATAAAGAGTCAAATAAAGCGATACATGACAGGGAAAAATTCAAGAAGTGTATATTTTAGTTGCTTTTACATATGTAAGATGTAAATATAAGGAATGTTTTAAGTTATGTGTGAGTTATCGGTGTGTACAACACAAAAGACTTGCACGTAGATATATTTTTTAATAAAGGGCTCACTCCCTTCATGAAATATGCCTATGTGACATATCTGTGTGATTTACACACCAGTTACTCACACTTAACTTAAACAAGAGGCCCATGGGCCACATCGCTCACCTGAGCACTGTGGCTAGGAAAAAGTAGAAATTGGTTTATTATTGAAAAGTTTAAATCCAAAAGTAGTCCCATGACCAATCATGGATTTGCAGTTCTTGAGAAGATGATTCTTAAAGAATTTTCCTATATATAATAGGGTATTTCTATGTAAAACCTTGGTCGGCCATTGTGGCCCTGCCCTAACCCCTGGGGTCATGATTTGAACAAATTTGAATCTACACTAACTTAGGATGCTTCCATATAAATATGATCAATTATGGCTTTGTCATTCTTGAAAAGAAGATTCTTAAAGAATTTTCCTATATATTTCTATGTAAAACTTTGGTTGGCCATTTTGGCCCCGCCCTACCCCCAGGGGTCATGATTTGAACAAACTTGAATCTACACTACCTGAGGATGCTTCCATATAAATCTGATCAATTATGGCTTTGTCATTCTTGAGAAGAAGATTTTAAAAAAATTTCCTATACATTTCTATGTAAAACTTTGGTCGGCCATTTTGGCTCCGCCCTACCCCCTGGTGTCATGATTTGAACAAACTTGAATCTACACTACCTGAGGATGCTTTCATATAGATATGACGAATAATGGCTAAGGCATTCTTGAGAAGAAGATTTTTAAAGAATTTTCCTATATATTTCTATGTAAAACTTTGGTCAGCCATTTTGGCTCCGTCCAACCTCTAGGGGTCATGATTTGAACAAACTTGAACCTACACTACCTGAGGATGCTTTCATATAAATCTGATGAATTATGGCTTTGTCATTCTTGAGAAGAAGATTTTTAAAGAAATTTCCTATATATTTCTATGTAAAACTTTGGTCGGCCATTTTGGCCACACCCTATCCCCGGGGGTCATGATTTGAATAAATTTTAATCTACTTTACACAAGGATGCTTCCACATAAGTTTAAGCTTTCCTGGAACGCTGATTCCTGAGAAGAAGATTTTTAAAATATGCTACCAAATTTTCATTAATTCCCAATTATCTCCCCTTGAATGAGGGCGTGGCCCTTCATTTGAACAAACTTGAATCCCCTACACCCAAGGATGTTTTGTGACAAGTTTGGTTGAAATTGACCCAGCGGTTCTTGAGAAGTCGAAAATGTGAAAAGTTTACAGACAGACGGACGCCGGACAAAATGTGATCAGAAAAGCTCACTTGAGCCTTCGGCTCAGGTGAGCTAAGAAAACGTTCCTTAATTAATTTAGGTTGGACAGTTTTTTTTTGTTTTTTTTTTTACAATTTGATAGATATTTTACAGAATCCACGTATTTTCGATAAGAATGTCTTAAACATACCTTCCAAGTATTTATTGTTAGACTCCCCTTGTAACTGCCAGTAGGGATAATAAATTATCTTCCAAATTCTCCAGTCGACCCAATTTCCATTCCATAAAGTTGTGTGATCTGGCCACAGGACAGCGTGATAGTATACTCCTACTCCTAGTACAACAAACACAGCGAGGGCAAGGAAACGGGTAAGATCTATCAACTAGAAAAATAATATAAATACGTATTTCAACTTGACTTTTATTTTGATACAAGCTTCAGGGAATTTACTTTGGGTCGATACTGAGAGGGAGTGATTACCTGACCGACTTACGCCTTTGAAATATTCCTTCCAAACAGTGACAAAATCATTTTTTTTTCTTTTTCTAGGAAAGATATTTTTGTATTTTATAAATGGTATTGCAGATAAATGTACATCTGCAAACTGATGTCATATCTGCTACTGATAAGACAAGATGTGTTTATGAAACACGGCAACAAAGTTCGAAAAAAGCTATTTTTAACATATAGATCACAGTCAAGGTTACAAGGTCATTGATGTTGGTGTCATTTGAAAGAACTTGATTAGTGGACTATACACAACTAATGTGAAGTTTTTATTTCTTATGGTACAAAACGTATGGCGAGGGTACGAAAAAGCTATTTTTAGCATACAGGTCACAATCAAGGTCACAGGTGTAGTTTGTAAGACCGTAATAAGTTGAGTATGCATACCAAATATGAAGTCTCTACATCTTATTGTTCAAAAGTTAAGGCGAAGGTTCAAAAAAGCTATTCTTAGCATATAGGTCACAATCAAGGTCACAAGATCATTGACATTGGTGTCACTTAAAAAAGCTGAATAAGTGGAGTATGCATACAAAATATAAATTTTTTTATCTTTCATTATTTAAATGTTATGGCAAGGATTAATGTTAGCATACAGACAGACAGACAGACAGCACAAAAGCAATATGCGCACAGGAACCAGCCATCCGCGCGCATAAAAAATAAGATTACACAAAATGTAAGTAATTTTACTCTCTAGCTATAAACTACGGCTTTAGATAATCCTGACTTACCATTTCTTTTATCATTATCAGAAACGGTCCCATAATTCTGTACACCCTAAAAAATTCTAGGAATCTCAGGTACAGAACTAGGAGAGACAGAGAAAACACTCTCCTGGCTATAGTGAAGTCAGTGGCTGAATAGTAATGGCGCAGTAACAACGCTGTGAACATTAAGGCATACGAAAAGATATCCACCAAATTCCAGGAGTCATACAGGTGCCTCTTTAGCCTGGAATAATATCTCTTGTGTGACCGATCTCTTGTTTCCTGACAGCCCTATATTAAATCAAAGAAATGAAAAAAGAAATTTTTTATCAATAAATTTTGAGAGTACAAAATGTGTTTATAAATATAAAATCAATCAATCAATCAATATAAATGAATTTCAAAGATCAAAATATTTGTTTAATTTAGTATAAACTCTATAAAATATACATATGTTTAATAATTTGTTTTACATATTACCTGTAAATCATATAGAATCAATTCTGTGACATATTATCTGAACTTGAATTCACATAACATATTTCTTCAAAAGTTTCATTAAACATGGACAAAATCGATTCAGACAAATTACGGTAATACCAAATACACAGTCTTGAAAACTGATATTGATGATATAAAAAATAAGAATGTAGGAAATACCCATCATCAAAATATATAGCGATGAAAAAGGTTTCTCAAGTTGATACTTTTTCAATGATAATTTTACAGCTAAAGAAATGTATCTTACAAAGCAGATTATAAGTTCTTCCAGTAGGTCTCCGGCTCCCCAAATGTAGACAAAATACTCAAATCCTTTAATTGCGCCTTGTGAGTAGTATTCGTTTCCCAGTACTGGTCAGTACGAAGGCACTGTACATCAGTATTGTGACGAAGAAGATCAGCTGAAAATAACGGAAAAGAACAGGATTTCAATTTTATTTATATTTCTCTTTTTTGTAGTGGAATACTACATACATACTTTAAAGACAGTACTTATGAAATCTATTTTGATTTAACTATTCTTATGACGATTTTCATAACAATCACTTTAGAATACATTTTAACATTCCGTGTGAAAAGAATTTATTGACCATGTCCTTTATGTGTGTCAGACTGTGTTACTTTTTCAAATTAAAACCTACGTAATTTATTGTGTATTTTGTAACAGGAGCGCTGAAAAACTGTGCTGGTTTTCGAAAGGCAGACTGAAAAGAGAAAAAAATATGAAAATAATATTTTAATTTCCTCTACTGCGATATCTTCTAAATCAAGGTTATTGAACTGCAGTTACATTTAACTTTTCAAGAACAGGTTTTCAGTATCGCATTCAACATCTTACTTCTATTAAAAAAACATGGTTTAGACCAATGTCCTTAAATTTCTTTGTGTTGCATTGTCATAATATTCAGTTTCATCTAAATGTTACGTCATAGTAGTATTCACTTGCAAATTGAATCAATTTGTCATCTTATAAATTCAATGATGCCTTTTTGATTTAACAGACCATTTATCTTGTTGTTTGTAGTAAGTCAATTTGTGAAAGTTAGACTATACAAACCTTCAATATTGTCCACTTGTCGGGACCCAGGTTATTGTACCACTTTTTGTTCATGCTAATATAAGAGCAGTTGTGTGCCACAATATCATAAATGAAGTTTTCATTTGCAAAATCCAGAGGACTGGTTTTTATACCCCACACACTCACGTCTTCCTCCATCAGATTTACAGCGTTTTCTTCATCTTCGTCAAACATAAAATCCATCATTGCCAGACACTTGTCTCTAAATATCCTTAAAATGAAACAGCAAAACTTTGTTAACTTTACCATTGTTTTAGTAACAATATCATAGTCCTCAGGAACATCCTTCAGAAAAAGAGAATGGTAAACATAATAGGAGTCTTACTTGGAATGATCAGCAAAGTCCTTCAAAAGATTTTCATTTTTCAGTCTTTTTGCCTTTGCAGACATTTTTTTCAGCACTCCAGCACAAGCTAAACCTATAACTAAGATAGTTTGTGTTATATTCAATATAATTTATATCTGTTCGAAGAATTTGACTTTAATATTTTTTCAGAAAGATAAAAATCGTAATGTATTAAAAAGCATCATTCTTTTTTAAACTCAATTACAGTATAAATTAAATTTATGTCATTTTAATCAGATTTTTTTAAATTTAAGATTAACCATTCAATGCCTACATAAGTGATTCTGTGTTCGAAGCCAACAAATTTCAGCGATTTCCTTCCGATTTGCGAAAACCGACCAGAGCAAGATATCAGAGGATTTCACGTTATATGACTCTTCACTTCCCATTTCTTCCGTTCCTGCAGTGTCGTCCTTGTCTTCCAGTTCTGTCGAAAGAAAAAGAAACCTTGTGAACTCATTTATTTGTTCAATGCAGTACATGTATCATGATAAATAAGGCATTTAGTGTGATACATTACACGATGGTTTCAATAATATTGAAAATGATTTCGCTTCAAATGAATTCGAATTGTGATTAAAATGAAATTAATTGTTAATTGCAATTGAAATGAAATTCAATATTTATCTCATTTTGAGAAAAGTTACATTAAGAATTTGATACTCGCAATGATAACTAAGATATACAATGTTTATGGGTTTTTTTTTTTTGTAAAAGGGCCAATTTTCTTTCTTGAACTGCTTTTACAAAGTAGAAAAGAGTCAGGAAGATATTGTATAAAATACATGAAATAACTCATCAGTTTACCTGGGTAACCCATGAATTTCCGAAATAATCGTATTGCGAATAGAGCGAACTGTTTTTGTGTCTCTTCGTTTTGACTTATGTACTCCCAAACATTCTGGGCGTCATCAGAGTCTGCTTGCTAAAACAATATGCCTCCAGTAAGAAAAATATGGTAGTTTTGCCTTTCATTAATAAGAAATTCTTTTCTGTTAATTAATTTACGTTGACAGAGAAATGATACTGCATTTTAATTATTTACTGGGCAAAAAAAAAAAAACAAAATCAAGGATCTAAAAAAAATGTTTAAAGGGATTTTTTATGCAAAAACATACAAATTTTAATTGTGAAAATGTTCACTACACACACACACACACAAAAAAAAAGATTTCCGCAAAAAAAACTACTATGTTTTCATCAACAATCTTTAAATAAAGTGTTAAATTTTAGAATATTTTTAAAGATTGAATCAGGAACAGAGAAATCATACCTGGAGAATCCACTGTAAGCTGGCATCAGCTTTAGTCTAAAAACAGATTTTATCAAAAGCTACATGTTAATTAGTAATGGATAATTACTATTTTAAAAAATAGTATAATTAAAGATACAGTAAGAGATCAACATGTATAAGTAATTTAGGAAAATGTGTAACTTTACACAAACATGTTTTCAAATTCTACTTATTCTTTCGAAATATAAATGTCTGTTGGAATGGTTGTAAACTTTAAAAATATAACATCTATTCAACCTGTTCGTATAATTCTGCTAAATTTAAGAATTCAAAGGGCACTCCTTGGTCAAGTAATATTCGTACGTAGTCACATCTATTGGTAATTAATGCTTCCAAAAGCAGTTTCTGTAAAAAAAAAAAAAGAATCAAGGAAAATTAAAGCATTATTACCTGCATTTTTGATAGTGTTATTTAGCTGTTAAAAGGTGTTATTATGATAAATAAGTATGTAATTTAAATCTCTATGATCAGTTTAACTATACTAAAGTTCAAAACTGTTTAAAGAGAAAGACTTTTGAAACAAGAAAATACATATTATTATTTTAGAAATCAATAGTGTGCACGACAACAATAATGTAATTTTACTTTATTCAAAGCTTATTAATACATGTACAATGTAGTTCTTCCATTGCAAAAATAAGCAACCAAGATTTACAAATATTCTTTTTCTCTGATCTTGAAGTAGTTAATTATAATTGCGCAATAAAAAATTCCGATATCAAAGTTGCAGCTCATATTGTTTTAACAATTGAACACACCATCTACAAATATATTGCCAAGACATTATAATTAACCATATTTAGTACATGGCTCGAATTATTACAAGAAGAAAACTGTCTTACGTGACCATGTTCTTTTAACTGTCCTTGCTCCTGAAGAAACTGGTACTCAAAGTAGAAGAACAATGGTAAAGACGTCGGGGAGGAGTACTTAGGGTCGGACACATACGCTATTGGGTCTCGGTATCGCTTATGCATCTCTTGCTCACTTTTCATTTTGGCTTCTTTGTAAGAATTTGAAAAAAAAATAGAATTAGAAGTACTGTATCAATACGACTGATATGAAAGAAATTTCACGACAGCAGATAGGAGAAAATGCATATATGTCACAACAAAATTAATCTATCGGCATTAATTAAGAAAAAAAAAGTTTTTCATAACACAATATTAACTTAAATTCTTGGTTTATTTGGCTTATCAAAAACTCGTGATACAAGTTGTTTATCATTGAATGGCTTAATGAGATTTGCGGAGCAAATTTTTCCGAAAGACCTAGCTGCAGTCAGCCCAGAAATAATGTATGAAATTTACCAGGTGTCTAACGGATACGTGTTGATTTAGGACTCTTGCTTGCCAGGATGCAATTAACAAACGTGATCTACATCTCGCTAAAATTCCTTCTTTAGATTTAAATACCTGTATTTTTATTTCTTAAAATGTTTTCCATAGCCCAGCAGTTGATTATTGCTTTACCAATTATGTTCGAGAGCATCAATGGGTCATCACTGTTAACATCAAAGACACTTATCTGTAAAAGAAAATAAAAAAGAAATACCAAGGCTGTCATAGTACACTCGTAATTTTCTTTCAATTATATACATGTATTTAGATTTATTAAAAAATGAAAGAATGAGATTAAACTAAAATTAAAGTCTCAAATGTTTTCTAAGGATTTAATTTAGTCACATTATATTTTCGTATAGTCAGATGATAATTCGCTGTCAATGCAAATTTGAAAACAAGAGGCCCATGGGCCACATCGCTCACCTGAGTAACTTGGGTGATGCAGATCTTTTTTAAAGATTTGTTCTATATATATTTCAATGTAAAACTTAGATTCCCTATTGTGGCCCCTCCCTACCCCCGTGGGTCATGATTTTAACAATTTAATATCTACACTACCCAAGGATGCTTCCACGTAAGTTTGAGCTTTCCTGGCCCAGTGGTTCTTGAGGAGAAGATTTTTTAAGATTTGTTCTATATATTTCTATGTAAAACTTGGATTCCCTATTGTTGCCCCTCCCTACCCCCGTGGGTCATGATTTTAACAATTTAATATCTACACTACCCAAGGATGCTTCCACATAAGTTTCAGTTTCCTGGCCCAGTGGTTCTTGAGAAGAAGATTTTTAAAGATTTGTTCTATATATTTCTATGTAAAACTTGGATTCCCTATTGTTGCCCCTCCCTACCCCCGTGGGTCATGATTTTAACAATTTAATATCTACACTACCCAAGGATGCTTCCACATAAGTTTGAGCTTTCCTGGCCCAGTGGTTCTTGAAGAGAAGATTTTTAAAGATTTGTTCTATATATTTCTATGTAAAACTTGGATTGCCTATTGTGGCCTACCCCCCATGATTTTAACAATTTAATATCTACACTATGCTTCCACATAAGTTTGAGCTCTACTGGCCCAGTGGTTCTTGAGAAGAAGATTTCTTAAGATTTGTTCTATATATTTCTATGTAAAACTTGGATTGGGGGTCATGATTTTAACAATTTAATATATACACTACCCAAGGATGCTTCCACATAAGTTTCAGCTTTTCTGGCCCAGTGGTTCTTGAGAAGAAGATTTTTTAATGACCCCACACTATTTTTGTATTTTCTTGATTATCTCCCCTTGGAAGGGATCTTGGCCCTTGATTTTAACAATTTAAATTTTCCTTCACCCAAGAATGCTTTGTACCAAGTTTGGTTAAAATTGGCCCAGTGGTTCTTAAGAAGAAGTTGAAAATGTGAAAAGTTTACAGACGGACGGACGGACGGACAGACAGACGGACGACGGGTGATCAGAAAAGCTCACTTGAGCTTTCAGCTCAGGTGAACTAAAAATGAAAATACCGTTCGCTGACCACTGATAATAAACACCCTGTAAAGGTATTTCTAGATACATGTCACAACCTAATAGATTTCAGCTAAAATGACGAAAAAGGCATTTCCCAACACTGTTCAATAAATGAAAAATTTTTGTTTTAGTTTATGTAAGGTTGGTTTTTTCTGGGATAACCCTCGTATATTGTTTTTGCTAGCAAGCTAGGCAGTTTTAGAAAGTTTAATTTTTAAAACTGTTAAATGTATATGAAACTGTAATCATCTGTTTATCACCATTTTTTAAATATTTTGAATGGTTTAAGAAACGGTTCGTAGTTCGCAGTTTATAAGCCATTGGGAGATACAAAATCCACATCATGGATGGTTGTATTTTGCTGGATAAGTAAGAGAGGGCGGCTTTAGAAAAATTGAAGTTATTGTGTTTACTACATTGCTTTGTGCTTTTACGAAATTTTGTTTTTAGTACACTATCTAAATATGAATCAGAAAAATCGGTTTCATGGATTTTTCCCTTTTTTCTTAGCAAGAGTAGACTTTAATTGCATGAGGCTCATTATCCGGTATAAACATGTATATTTATGAACGTGCACTAGATTTTACATAATCTTATGTAAGGCTTTTTTCACCAATCTTAAATAAAAATTAATTTGTTTTCCAAACTCATCATACTACAAACCAAATCAGATGCCTGGATTATCTCGTCTAGATCCTTCCTCACTCTTCGGTTAATATTCTCATCAAATCGAAGTCCGAAAAGAACTCTTGCGTTCTTTCTAAAATCGTCTTTCCTTCAAAACAATTTTATACATGTAAAATCCTTCTTAAATATTTCAAAATAAAGAAGAACGTTTGTTGTCTTTTTTTTCCCAATGGAAGAAGGGAGTTGGAAAGGATATAGTCCTATAGTATCTATATGCAAACTTTTCTCATCACTATTTTTTCAGTAAATTTCATTTGCATATATAAATCAAGCTTCATAATATTTATACATATTTTTTCCAAAAAGTTTCGTGAAGACTTTAATATTTTAAATTTTAGTTTAATTTTATTTTTACATCCCGCATTAGGAGGTATACAAACTTTTCCAAGAAGTCCAAAATGAGATCCGTCGCTCTTCCCGATCCCTTGATTAATATGACCGGGATCTTTCTTTTCAAAGTTTCAGAGATGTGTTCAATTGTATCTATATCACCCTCACATGATATTACGACAATTGGGATTGGCAATTCTGAAATCACAGATGATTCAAATAAGATAAAATGTTAATAGTTATGTTTTGAATCGTGTTTATGGGCATATTTTTATACATACCTTTAACACTGAAGAGTTATTTTAGAACAAGTTTGTAATAAAAAGCTTGGTAAAAATGAGGTACTTTATCAGACATTTAACAGCATGTAACTGATATTAGTCGTCTTCATATATAAAATGTGTATACATTCAGAACAAAATTATATATATAAAGAAATGCAATATATTTCTGCTAAAAAATAAACATGGTATAGAAATGAAAGGAAATAAGTTATATAAATTACTTATGTCTATCGTTTGACTAAGAAAAGGAACTTCTTTCTTTGACACGTATTCCTGGAAGCCTTGTAAGAAGGCAATCTTGTCCCTGGGTTCAATGCTGCATTTCGCCTCTGTTGATTCACTGGTGGTCTTAAATAGGAAAATATGTGATTCTTGTGAACTTAATTTTTAAAAGGAGGTTTCTTTACTATTTTAAAATATTCTATAATAAAAAAAAAAAACATTCTAAATTGTCACACGCAATTAATTTATTATGACTGTTTTGCTTTATTCATTTTTATGGATTCTTTTCTCTATACGTATTACTTGGATATGTAATATACTTTATTTTTCTTTGTAATATCCATGTATGAACAAAACATAGAATATAAAAATTGTTACAAAACAACGCATTTCGAAATGCAAATGCCCTATTGTATTTGCGATTAAAGAAAAATGATTTTTATGGATTCGTATACCTTTAGTTGTTTTTGTCTTATCCAATGTTCGTGAAAATCATATGGCTCCTTTTTGTCATTGATATTGGGAATCTGCATTACAGAAAAAAATCATAAAAGTGAGTCCCTTTGACAAATGAGAAAGAAATGTCGATATGGAGATTTCTTCGATGAAATAAAATTGAACATCTCTCACCATTAAAATACAAATGGAAACATTCAGGAAAATTCATAGCGTTTTTTAAAATCATGTTCATGTATTTTGAAACATATTTTCTTTTAAAAAACTTTCTATTGAAGCTTTTTTAACATAGTTTTTATTTCTTCTACAGAGTGATATTTTCTAATGATGGAAAGAATCTTAAAGACAATTATGTAGAGTAAAGCAGTAAAATTTGGAATAATTTAGCAAAACTTAAGTTTTTTCAATATTTTAGGGAAAGTATGAAAAACGACAATATCGTCCATTTCTAAAAAAAGGATTTATGAATTTCATTGAAATTCATGACTAAATAGACAAAAACACATACCTTATCTCCTAAGTCTTCTACAATTATATTCCCATTTTGACTTTCCTAAAATCATAAAAACTTTTTATAATATTTTTTTCTCCTATTGACTTAAACTGTTAAATATAGTGTTGCTAAAACAGATACTGTACCTGATTTGTCACTTGCGGGGCTTTAGAAGATGCAGTTTTTCCAGCAATACCTATTAGTTTCACGTGTCTTTTTGTATCGTTTATGAGAACCTTACGACTTTTCGCACGAAATTCCATGTCCCCGTACTTTTGATATGCACTGCGTACAATGGAAGATACGCCATAGTTAAATCCACGATAAAGTATCCATGTATCTAGAGAAAAAAAATCAGGATTTTTTTCTATTCAGGCGACACTTTTGTCCTCTGAATTCCTTATATTCCTACTCAAGAGTTGTAGAAGGTTTCTTATACACTGAACACATATTTCATATCTTTTACATTCTCGTTTTTGTCTTTATCCTATATAAATATGTTACTTTGCAATTGTAAACTCTTGTTGCAAGTAAATTAATTGTTTGTGAAATACCAACCCCCTCCATTTTTAGCCGCCTCAATCAGTGCTGTTTGGAACACTGATTTTGCCCACGGAACGGGAACAAAACTGTCAGAATCTCCAATGACGGAAAACACTATTGATGGTGTGGATCCAACTTTTTCTTTAATTTCTGTCCACGCTTTTTCGACATCAGACTTGTTCATTAATTGAAATAATCAAAATTGTAAAACATCTGAGAATAAAATAAATCAAGAATCCGTACAATAACCTTTTTTGGACAATTCCTGTTAATAACGCTTATTATGAAGAGAAATAAGAATATTTTAAGACTGAAAATTTAGTTTTAATCATTAAATCACAAAATTTTCATATAGTGATATCTAAATCACGTTGGTTTAATTACTTTGGTGCTAAAGGGGTAAAGTAGTGAATGCATTTGTTTAAGATTCACCAGTAACTTTTAAAACACATTCATCATTGCTGATTTTAACTTCCCATTCACTGCCTGTTTCTGGCTCTTCAACACTCTAACTGTTTATCCAAGTCCTATTTTGTTTTGAATTCATTTTGTATTATTATCATTGAATAGTCCTCACCTTTGAACCGTGACTGTCTTCACCTGGTTTTGTAGACATGTTTGATACTAGAAGTCGTCCTCCATGTAAAATCTTTCAAAAGTAAAATAACCAAAATAAGTATAAACAACATATTTTACGATATATGGCCCATGTCTGGGTAAGTTTCGATTACACTTTGAAAACAAAAACATTCAAGAGCCACAAAAAATGTTATTTTTCATAACTGATTAGTTCTTATCATGCATAGTGCTACTTTTTGCTCCTTGGTAGGACTTAAAAACATAATTTGCAGTGCGTCTTAAATTTATACTCACATATTTACCTAAAATGATCATTTAAACAATAAATATTTACAACATTTTGATTCTTGCTAATACGAAAGCTTTACATATGAAGTATTTGTCAAGGTTGGACGCTCAGTATATATTTTATCATCACAGCCTCACTTTTGTACCCTTTAACTATCAATAAAATTTGACATGGCGGACTCTGAAAATTCCACACACATAAAGTAATCTTTTGAAGTCTTGTAAGATTTTTTCATCCATTAACTGACATGATTCAAAAGGATTATTCGAATTTTATTTTCCTGCTACTTTTGTCTTTCTATTTGACCAATAAATGGGGCTATTGTAGCAGTGTACGGTCAGAAGGGGACTCTTACTCCAAGTAGGAGCTGATCCAATCTGCGGAATTCCAGTTGGATTGCCTTGTTCACATATTCCTTTCGCTTGTAGTATTGTATGTATTTATTTAGATGTCAGAAACCTTTCTGAGCCTTAAGCTACCAGTATGTGGAAACGTATCTTTTTTAAAATCACATTTTCTTCGGAGAACCTTACTGTTTTCATTCTGATCCTTCTAATCCTTATTAAAATAATCTTTTTCATAGTATCAGCTTTAATCGATCGGTGGAAATCGAGTTCGGAAATTTATTCATTTTCTTTTAAAATGATGCATCTAAATTTTTATAGATAATACAAGAAAAAGGTATATTTGTCCTCACATTTTTTTCAGGACAAAGAATCACTGTGTTTAAAGGAGAAAAACATGTATCTGTCCAGTGCATTGCTATTTCTTGTATTTTTGCATTCATCATTTCCAATGGACTACAAATTTAAGGCAGTGTAAATAAGTATGAAAAATGAAACTTTTTTATTCTCTCAAATTATTAAAAATAGTACAAAATAATGTGTAAATGGGATGTATGTTTGAAACGTTTTTCTGACTTCAATCGGAAATAACGCCTGAGAAGTACATATAAAATTTAAAACTAGAAGTTGTTAAAAAATGATTGTTAGTCAATATCAATAATTTGCGCTAATCAACTTTCAATATCAAACTTTAAAGACATCACTACCAATCATTTTGATATTCATAATTTTTTAGTGAAATGTCCATGAAAATGCTAAATAAATTTATTGTATCAAACATTTAATATCTTTATATAAAAAAAACCATAAGGAAATTAAACATATTCAAAAGTTTAAAGATATTTTATTCTTTTAAAATTCAAAATTGTTTCAGTTTAGAATATTTCAATAAAGAGATATTTTTTACCTTTCCGTTAAGCCAACCTCCAAAATTTCGAAATGTATATCTTCCCTACGACAGGGATTAATTATCTTGTGCACTATACCCGATCAGTAATATATATGTCATTAATTTGGAAAAAATGTTAACGCAAAATAGATTAAAACAGGCGGTTTAAAGAGTCATCGTTTAGTGCCTCTTTAAGAATTAATCTCTGTTGATCAACAGATAGCATGATTCTTTTGTTAGAGAACAGCTAAGGCAGTAATTTATGAATAAGAGGATTTAAGTGATTGTGATCAGTAACTCCTTTGAGGCGGGCCGCAGAAACTTTATCTTGCTTTTATTGTTGACGAATGACACACAAATAAGTACATTCTGTAAAACAATCATATGTGTGGCAAATTTTCCTTTGATATTGGTGAACAAAAGACACATTTTCATTAGATCATTAGAAAATTGGGAAAAAAATTCTTTTGCAAAGGAGTCAGGAGATATAACAAAATCACGATTATCAAAAGAAAGTGTCGTAATTTGCATCCGGATCGATGTCGAATTTGGTTTTGGTTTATAGAAACGCATTTTGCAAAGGAAAGCTTCACTTTTCGGTGCCTTTGTTACATAAGAACGACATCCTTATACGCATTAAAAATTTCGGAAATTTGTTTAACATATAACACTGCGACATTTAAGTCCGGACACGACAAATTCCGGACTTTAAGGTACCCTTTCGAAAAGACCTACATTAGATTTTTTTCTATATTTTGGTGGGATTTTTTATTCTGACCTCATCATGTCAATCTCAACTTCCACATTGTAGTAGTTTTCTCATAAACCTCTGTCAAAACCTAAAATCCCATGGGAGAATGGCGGGATTTTTCATCCCACCAAAAATCCCACCAAAATCCCATGGGAGAAAAAGTACTGTGGGATAATTTCTCCCACATGGGAAAAAAAATCCCACGGTTGTTGCAAAAATGGGATTATTTTTCCCACAGGACAAAATATCCCACTAATTGATGTCAATATAGGATTTATCCCATATTTTTGGTATGTGATGGGGGAAATTATCCCACCAACCTATTAAATATATAACAAATCTGAAATAACCACAATAAGTAACCTTAAGCACCGTTAAGAGTGGTGTTTTATTTCTAGTGCCGAAGAATGTAACATGTAGTATACATGTAGTATTCTCAAAATATTTTTTTTTTCATTATCATTTTTTGTTATTTACCCCCAATAAGGCATATTGTCTTGCTACTGATGATTTGTCTGTCCACCATCAGTTGCCATTCATTTTCTTTGCAGTGGTTGTACACATTGAAATGATATTTTACATGTATCTATCATATGAATATCTAGGTCTACGCAGGTTATCTATGTTACAATATATTTCTTTAACTTCTCTGAATGATTATGATTATAATGACAGCTGCTAACATAATTAATTAACATGATTAATGAATCCAAGATATGAACTTCATAATTCTGACAGTACTTTTTACATGTCTTTCAATTAAAAATGTGTCAAAGTCACAGATTTGTACTTCTGTTATTGTGTTTGAGCTACAGTCATATTTCATTATTTGTTCACATGTAACATGCTCCTTCCTAACACTTCTTTCTGATGATAATAAAATGTATTTCTTTTTATTTACACCTGTTTAGTGTCTGTTGAAAGGTGAATTTACCCAAGGCTCATATACAGCTATACTATCTGTACCTGTTGATATAACTTTGACCATTTACTGATTTATATACTCACTTGCTAGTTGCTTCACTTTGTGTTGAGATGATAATGAACTAATTCAAGAATGTTAAACCAATATCTCAAAGAAATGAATATGAATGAGACTAAATTGATTTAAATGTACGTGAATTAATCCTTAAAATTTAGTCTTTAAATCAATTATTGACTAAAATCTGATCAAATCACCAAATTCTTCTTTCCGAGTTCTTGCATCTCTGTTGCGACAATTCATCAAATGATGTAATATTTTACTACGATTGCCAAGCGCAGTTGAGATCTCGGATGATTTACAGTCAACTCGTACACAAACCAAGTCGTACTTAAGGTTTTAAAAAAATTGAGGAGTCAACTCCTCTACAAAGGTTTTTCTTTATGCCTCTGATTTTTCCTATACCATTATGCGCAGATTGTCTTTGTTTTCCCGGTGTAATTAAATCTGAGGCATCAACTCCTACATATTTTAAGTACAGCTCCGTGTAAAAATCATGCAGACAGTACAGAAAAGGTGATTCATCGACCATCTTCAAATTTAATAAAATTGGGTTTAATATATTCATTTGGGTCTAAAATGAATATAAACAGTTGATTTTGTTATAATTCTTCTTTTTTCATATAGCCAGGGATAAAGTACTTGAGGTGTAATTTTGTATAGATAGTGTGCAAATAATGCCTATTTCAGATAAGAATATCTTTAAAACCCTAGAAGATGTACAAAAACTTAATACATAATTCAAGTGAACATGGAAGGCTTAATAAAAATTTACTTTAATATTTTTGTGCAAACGAAGTATTGAAAAGATACATGGTGTTTAAAATCGAGAATTTGTCAAGATTCTTCAAATGAGTTATCTCCCTTTGCAATTTTACATAGGTGGCGCTAGTAAAAAAAAAATGGCAGCCTCCATGGTTAGCTGTACGCTGCAAAGTTATTTTGATGCATCCTGTAATGTTTATTGCAAAAATATGTGTGAAGTGACATAAATTGGTTGAAAGGATTCTACAAGAACAGATTAGGCATAGTTTTCGGGCAAATTATAGCCATGTGTCGTGTTGATTAGTATATTGACCTTGTTGACCTCCCGAAATGGTACTCGCCTACTGACACCGTTGTGATCTATCTCAGAAGTTTAAATTCTACGGTAATCCACCAGAGTCCAAGAGTAAACTCTCAGAGAGGGATGGCAGTCCGATTTTGTCAGCTTACTCGACTTGGAGAGGGAAGATAATTTACATTTGGACAGTTACATCTGACCAGGTAAGATGAGGTCCAGAACACTGCAGAACAATTTCTTGATTAAGATAATTAATTTTGTAGCTTGAAATAGCTATGTAGCTTTAATATGTTGACGCTGCGACCGTTAGGGTGAAAGCATATATTTATCCATTTTCATTTAGATTAGACATGTAAATCCGCATGTGACATTCGGTGCATATTAGATTCTGACGTCATATGACGTCGTTTGTATGTTGCTTTAGCAAACCGAAGCCTGAACAAGGCTGATTTCAGTCAGTTTATGACTATCTTTCTGCAATAAACAAATAAATTAGTTAAATCAAGACAAGTTTATTATTCGTTTAACTTTGTTGTTATTCTCGCGAGAATGTTGCTTTAGAGTTTGTGTATGAAGTGATGCATTGTGGGTCTAAATTACTGCGGTAAAAAATTCTTTGGCATGAATGTGCAGTAGTCTGAATTTTCTCTTTGCCCAGGCATTGTCATCAGAGCTCGCAGTTACGTGCATCGCTTTGCGACCCTTGCTGCACTTGCTATTAATCTATTCAAAATAGCTTGGTAAAGCTTTTTATATGCAGTCAAAAGTATTTTACAAGTCCTATATGACAATGTGTTATGAGTCTTTAATAAAAAGGAAAAATCATAGATACTTGTAGTATTGCAGCTGTTGAATACTTTTAATTAAGCAAAGGACGAATTTCTATTTTCTTAAGAGCTCGGGTACACTACCGTTAATGGAAGGTAATTTTCAGCACAATGTTTTTGTCTCTACTCTAGCATTCTACAATTAATTTAATGAGTCCCCAAGCATTACAGTCTACTATTTGTTATTACAAATCAGAAGCGACACACAGTTTTCGTCGATTTACTGCATACTTTATTTACTTCATCACCAAAAACAATAGAGTTTCTTTTTTACTTCATACAGCCAAAATTGAAAGATTAGTTTCCAAAGACACTGCTCGATGCTCACATTTAAAATTGTAGTTTTAGATGATAAGTACAGTGAAGCTTCAGATATCTGGACGCCAGATATCCAAATGCTTTAGTATTCAGACAATTTTTCATCGGAACGAAAATTTTTAACGTTATTTTGTCTTGTTTAACTGGTAATTCAGGTATCCGGACACTTCACATATCTGGACAATTTGACTAGGAACCAGTGTCCGGATAAATGAGGTACCACTGTAGTTGCTTCCAATACGTACCGTACAAACCTTGTGACATTTGCATGTCTTTATACTTTTGATATTTGATTGAGGGGTTAAATGATAATTGTGCACCTTGTGCTGCTGTCTAAAACTATGTAAAGAAAACTGATAGCCAATTTACATGCAAATTTAAGCTGATGTGTCATATCAGATAATCTTGTCGTCTAGACCTGTTTAAGTTACTGTGCACTCCCCTATGTGCGATGAGGCATGAATAAGTATGATGGTATGGTTAAGGCAGTGTTTGAAATAACTGTTGCTGAACCGCCTGAGATGCACAAATTTTGTCATAGGCAAACAGATTTGTAACAGATTACAGATTTGACACCCGACTGAAAATGAAAAACTTTTCAAAAACTTGACCTTGGTCATGACTTTTGAATGAAAAATAAAGGGCTTTTCTCATTGGGATTCAAAACCAAGGTGCACATGGATCTTAAAAAATAGATAGAAAACTTGGAATGGTTTAAGTAACAATCTTTTAAAATCTTCTCAAGAACAGCAAAGTGGTGATATGGAAGCATTCTCTGGTGATGTAGTGTATAAATAAATTGGTTAAGTAAAACCCCCCTTTGGGTAGGATGGGGCCACAATGGGGATCAAAGTTTCACATTGCAATATATAGGGAAGAATCTTCCCTAGAACAGCAAAGCCATGATTAATATTGTACTGATATGGAAGTCATTGGAAGAAGCCTCAAGTAGTGTAGATTCTGTTTAAATTGTACTAAAGTTAAAACTGGAGACATATTGCAAATGATGAAAAATACACTAGTAGAAAAGATATTTCACATACAGCAAAACTCGTTTACTACGAACACGGATATAGCGAATTCACGGATATAGCGAAGTTATTTTAGATCCCCAGCTATATAAATTTAACAAATTCCTTATATGGATATAACGAGTAATTGATGTAGCAAAGTAATTTCATATGCCCCGGTGACTTTGTTATAACTTTGTTTTACTGTATTTCATAAATTAGTATTATTGTTTTTTAGATGAATTAAACCCCATTTTATTTTCACAGAATGTATGCGATGGGCTGCATCATGGTTTTGAAGGAAAAGGTTACACTATTTATTACAGGCAGCAAGAAAACATCATTGAACACCACCAACTAATAAGACTCTAAAGGTGGGAGAATATATGTCATGCAACCATTTATAAATTTTTAATGAAATTACTGCATTATATAAACTTGATATTCCATGTAAAGTAATTTATAAAATCAAAATAACCATTTAGTACCTTAATAATAATGTAGCATAAACTAAAGAATTCTAAATTGATGAATGATAAGTACAGTCATGTACATGTATATTGTAATTATTATTTTAGGAATAATGGAAAATAAGATATTTAAAGCTGTCAAAAAGCAGAGATTAGAGTTCAGTGGATTCCATGACGGTACTTTGGATAATGTTAATCAGGCAGCAATTCTCTTCCCAAGGATCTTAAAGGCTTTAGGAAGAGGCTAATAAACAAATGACAGTCACTTACTACAGAAGAGAAGCAGGGGAGATTAGTGATATTCTGAGTGGCATGACTGCACCTTACAAAGATGTAAAACTTTAAAAATTGTGTTTACATATGCAATGATTATATGATAAGTGTATCTAGTAATCAATATTAATATGATTAATATTTTCAAATGTTTTTTTTTTACATTTTACTGTTCATTAATGAAAAAAAATAATTTGTGTTGTATTTGAATTTGGAAATGTAAAGGAATTGATTTTAAAATGTAAACTGATATTCTTACATATTTACATTCGCTGTGTTTTTCTACTAAGCTAACTGTGAAATTGATTTGAAAATCATTTTCGTGTATACTCACGCATAGAAATATACACGGAGAAACGTGCGTTACCGTGACGTCACAATAGGGCTACAGCGACGTTAGTAAAAGTATAACAATATAGGGCAGCGAGAAATTCAAATACTGAGTATATTTCCGGTGCTTCCAAACATGTAAAATGTAAATATAAGGAATGTTTTTCAGTTTAGTGTGAGTTATTGGTGTGAGAATCACACAGACTTTCACGTAGGCATATTTTTCATGAAGCGCGCTATATGCCTACGTGACAAGTCTGTGTGATTCACACACCAATAACTCACACAAAACTTAAAAACATTCCTTTTTTTTTTTGCCGGTAGGTGGTTATTATGTTCCCCAAACAAAGTTTGGGAACATATTGTTTTTACTCTGTTTCTTATTATTATTAAGGTCTTCCGTCTTCACGGAAGACCTTATAGTGATTCTACTGTTTCTTATTATTATTAAGGTCTTCCGTCTTCACGGAAGACCTTATAGTGATTCTATTGTTTCTTATTTATTATTATTATTATTCTTTTTTTGACAAAATTTTGTGCAGGCGATTTCTCGAAAACTATTCAGCGGTTTTTCATGAAACTTTCACCAAATATGTGTCATTATATGAAGTTGTTACATCCGAAGAGAAATTTGGAAAAATCGCTCTTGGTGCCAAGTTATGGACAATTTCCTGATTTTAAAATGCGATTTTGTCGCCCCTTTTTGTCGAAAATGGCTAAGGATATGATATGGAGACTTATTGGAGATGATAGATCATGACTTTGTGGTTTGCAGAATCACCTTTTCGTGCGTCGTCAGTACTTCCGGTCGTTACGAGGTGCAAATTAAAAAATTCGTATTTTCTAACTTTTTTGTTTTTCAACATTTTTTATTTATTTTTGGAATGATAATAGAGACCCTTTTATTGATGCTTACTATATAAGTTGTTTGGATATAAGTTAATCAGAACTCTAGATATTAATATTTAAAAATCTGAAGCGGACCCAAGATGGCGGCTGTCTCTGTCAACTCCGCCATTTCGCGAGTAGGGGTTTATGGAGGCAGCTGAGCGTTTGACTAAATGATACATGAAAAGTAAAAAAACTACGTGGACTTTCACCTAGTAGTACGCTGCAATTCAGTGACAATCTTAAAACTTAATTTCCGTTTTACTGCTTTAGTGTAATTGGGCTAGATACGTGTGTGCAATGTGTTAAATTTACTTTCTTAACGTCGAAATAAAATAAAGGCGATAAGAAGTTGTTTTATTTAATATTTAATATCATTGAAGCTATGACACCTATTTGATAGATCAGACCAAAGGATAGGCGCGAATATTTACTCGTGGTGTTTGTCGCCAGATTATGAATAGTGGCCCGCCTTTTATGATTCTTAGACAGGTGTATTGTTGCAGGTGTACTGTATACATAACTATATTTAGAGCAGTATTCAAAATTTATTAGTTTTTCACAAACGTAACCACTGTGTTTCCCATGTACACTTGAGTCATATTAAACTAATACAAAAGACAGAAATAAGAAAACCATTTTTAAATAAGATCGTTTAATGGAGTTTATATTAACATTCTTTTCTCAAAGATATTTGAAGTTGAACATTGAACATAAATGAAATCTGATTCCTTGACCGTCGAAGGGCGAGACATGTCTTTCATCGAACCATTTCTACCTTTTCATGAAGGTGTAAAGAATCGGGTTAGTTCACTTTGGGGATAAACGGGTAATTAAAAAAAGTTAAAAATGATTACCATTTCACTTCTTTAGTGTTACTTACCTATATAAGATATAGAATATGTACAATCTGTTAAATATACTTTCTAAACCTCGAAATTTAGGCTTAAAGAACGTTCCTTTTTCTTTATTCTGTTGAAGCTATCACACCTATTTAATGAAACATTCCAAAGAAAAGGCGCGCAGATTAACTTGTGGCGTTTGGCGCGAAATTATAAATAGTGGCGCGCCTTTCGTGATTCTTAGACAGGTGTATTGTTGAAGAAGTATATTCAAGTACATTTAGAGCAGTGGACTCAAACGCGTAATTTAAGCGTGTTGGGAATAAAGAGGAAAAAAGCGCGTTGGATTTTCACGCTGGCGACCTGGGTTCAATCCTCTTTGTGACCAAATTTTTTTTATCACTTTTTCAGCTCGATTTTAGGTTCTTTTCCTGAATCGGACGGAAGACCTCTCGTTGCTCGCAACGAGATCGTTTCTAGTTATTATTATTATTATTATTATTATTCTTATTTTTTAGACAAATTTTGTGCACGCGATATCTCGAGAACTATTCATCAGTTTTTCATCAAACTTTCAGGGATGATGCGCTCTTATATGCCATTGTTACATTTGGAAGAATTTTTGAACATCTCCCTTTCGGTGCCAAGTTATGGCCATTTTCCTGATTTTAAAATGAAATTTTGTCAGTTCGAGATCTAAAGAACTACTAAAGATATGAACTGGAGACTTGTTGAAGAACATAGGGCATGACTTCTAGATATGCGGAATGTCCTTTTCGTGAGTCGTCAGTACTTCCGGTCGCTAACGGAAGCGAATTAAAAAAATCAAAATTTTCAACTTTTTTGTTTTTCATTATTTTTCTTTGATTCTTATACAAATAATAGAGACTCTTTAAGGAATGTGAAATGTGCAATTTGTTTTAGAATTGAAAAATCCCATCTCGAGATATTCGCATTTAAAAATTTGAAGCGGGTCCAAAATGGCGGCTCTCTCTGTCAACGTCAACATTTCGCAATAGGGGTTTACTGAGGCAGCTTAGCGTTTGCTTGAACGAAGGTAACATAAGGATAAATGAAATGTAAAGGAATACTTGGATTGTCACGTCGTAGTTACGTTGCAATTCTGTCTCAAACTAACGTCTTCTATAATTGTTCTTGGTTGGTTCTCAAAGTAGAAAAAGAAAAGACTAAATGTGCAAATGAAATTCGATATGTAATATCTTTTGTGCACCACGGAATAACAGATCTAATTGATAGTTATAAGTAATTCTTTCTCAAGGAAGAATATCAATGAATGTTTGAAGTATAAAACTTAACCACGGATTTTTCCTTGCAAACTTGTGTCATATTTAGATTATTGGAAAAGACAAAAGTAAGAAACCTATTATTTGAAAGTTCGCTTAATGGAGTTTATATTAACGTTTTTTTTTTCTTCTCAAAGATGTGATTCAAGTTATTGAGCATAAATGGTAAATTTTGAATACTGACCTGTCTTACATAATTCTAAGTCAGAAACACTTTTTCAGAAGTATATGTAAAAGTAGATTTGCAGCAGAGGTCCTAATAGTGTAGTTTTAAGCGCATTGGATTTTCATGCTGACGACTAGTGTTTAATCCTCTTCATGTGCAAATTATTTTTTTCCTTTCAGCTCGATTTTACGTTTTCTTTCCGGAATCGGACGGAAGACCTCTCGTTGCTCGCAATGAGTTTCATATCTAGTTATTAAGGTCTTCCGACTTCCTTCGGAAGACCTTATTGTTATTCGTCTGTTTTTTATTATTATTATTATTATTATTATTATTATTATTATTATTATTATTATTATTATTATTTTTCTTTTTTTCATAGTTAGAGCGATATCTCAGCTCTGCGTGGACGGATCTAAAAGATTTTTACAGGGATGATGCATCATGAGAATATCTCCAGACGTGTTTTTCTTTTTTTCGAAATTCACCTCCGTTCGCGATTTTGGGGGATATTTGTTTTTTTTTAAAATGCAATTTGTCCAGCAGTTTTCTCGAGAACAGCTGAAGATATGAAAGTGAAACTCACTGAGGTAATAGAACATCAAACTCCAATCTGAACAACGACCTTTATTTTTCGTCGTCGGCACTTCCGGTCGCAAACGGAAGTGAATTCAAAAAGTCCAATTTTTCAACTTTTTTGTTTTTAGATATTTTTCTTTAGGATTTTCAGGGTTTATAGTGTGTCTAATGAGAATTTTAAATATGTGTTCCGTGTCTTGATGCGTGCATAGATTGAAAAGATATGACCGGACCAAACTTTGTCAAACTGTCGGGGGTTCGAATCCCGCCGTGGGCGTTACCAAATTTTTTCTTTGTTTCTGTCATTTTTCAATTGCAAATGCCTTTTCTCACTTTTATAACATGTATAAAATATTTTGCCGATTTTTAAAAGCTATATTTAAAGATATTTTGAGGTTTACCTGTAATAATCATGATATATGTTGAGAGACTGCTGTAAATGAACGTAAACAAAAAAAATTCTGAAATGAGATGAGGCAGCTTAGATCTCTAACGAAAAGTCGGTCGGAAGACCGCTTGTTGCTCTAGCAACAAGAACGCATCTAGTTATGTTCCCCAAACGAAGTTGGGGAACATATTGTTTTTACTCTGTTTCTTATTATTATTATTAAGGTCTTCCGACTTCCTTCGGAAGACCTTATTGTTTTCCTTCGGTTTTTTATTATTATTATTCTATTTTCATAGTACAGCCGATATCTCAGCTATGCGTGGACAGATTTCAAAGATTTTCTCAGGGAAGATGCATCATGAGAATATCTCCAGACGTGTTTTTCATTTTTTCGAAATTCACTTCCGTTCGCGATTTTGGGGGATTTTTGTATTTTTTAAAAGGCATTTTGTCCAGCAGTTTTCTCGAGAACGGCTAAAGATATGAAAGTAAAACTCACTGAGGTGATAGAACGTCCAACTCCATTCTGGGCAACGGCCCTTATTTTTCGTCGTCGGCACTTCCGGTCGCACACGGAAGTGAATTAAAAAAGTCACATTTCTCAACTTTTTTGTTTTTCAATATTTTTCTTTAGTATTTACAGGGATTATAGTGTGTATTATGAAAATTCTAAATATGTATTTAGTATCTTGATGCGTGCATCTATTGAAAAGATATGACCAAACCAAACTTTGTCCCACTGTCGAGGGTTCGAATCCCGCTGTGGGCGTTGAAATTTTTTTTTCTTTGTTTCTGTCTTTTTTCAGTTGCAAATAACTTTTCTCCCTTTTTTAACATGTACGGAAGATTTTGCCGATTTTTTAAAGCTATATTTTTGAGATATTTTGAGGAATACCTGTAATAATTATGAGATATGTTAAGAGGCTGCTGTAAATGAACGTAAACGAAAAAAATACATTCTGAAATTTCATGGAATGACGCAGCATAGAATTCTAACGAAAATCGGTCGGAAGACCTGCTTGTTGCACCAGCAACAAGAACGCATCTAGTTATTATTATTATTCCTGGGAAAATTTTGTCCTTGAGTGATCTTGTAAACTACACATCTGACTAAGGTAAAATGTTTTTAGGGTCAGTAGACATGTTACGTAGATTTGCCGAACAAAGGTCATTTTGCGCGCACGTGCTTGCAAGAGCGTGCACGTGCAACACGTTAAATGGCCAATATAATGTATATTGCCTTAACTTTTCTATTTTTTGATGAAATGCTTTGAAACTCATAATGTAAGGATATATTAGTAGAATAGACGAGACGACATGGTCAAAATAGCAAGATCTCACGCGCATGCATGTGCGCTTTGCTCTGATTGGCTGAAACTAAAGTCTCAATATCTTTCTTGTTTTTTGACGAAATCCTTTGAAATTTTGAACATAGCCATGCATTACGATGTCCTACAACATGATATATAGCAATTATCATGAAAACACGTGTATGCACGTGCGCTGCAATCTGATTGGCTGAAACTTTAAACAGCTATAACTCCCTTGGTTTTCAACCAAACAGGATGGGATTAATGGAACATAGATATATATAATGGACTTCTACAAGAAGGTATGGTCACAATGCACATGCATGCACGTGCATGTACGTGGCCTGCAATCTGATTGGCTGAAACTTAAAACAGCTATAACTCCTTTGGTTTTCAACCAAACAGGATGGGATTTGGAGCATAGATATATATAATGGACTTCTACAAGAAGGTATGGTCACCATGCATATGCATACATGTGCGTGTATGTGCGCTGCAATCTGATTGGCTGAAACTTTAAATAGCTATAACTCCCTTGGTTTTCAACCAAACTGGGTGAGATTTAGAACATAGATAGATGTAATGGACTTCTACAAGAAGGTATGGTCATCATGCTCATGTATGCACGTGCGTGCACGTGAAATCGGTAAAATAAAAAATACACTTGAATGAGCGTTTTTTTTTTAAACTTTTGGATTAAATACTTTAATATTTAGCGTATCAAAATATATAGATTGTGTAGACAATATGATATGGTCATTACGCACATGCATTTACCTGCGCAAGTGTGCAATGATAAAATTTGAATGAACATGGTACACTTTTGGGTAAACGTTGTTAAAGTCTCAAATGCATAGAGTTTGTCTTATTTAATTACGCTTACAGCGAATATGACTATAAAAGGGAGTTGGGGTGCGTTTGGGGAACATCTGTAACGGTCCCCGTTACAATTAGCACTAGTTCTTATTATTTTTCTTCCTGGGAAAATTTTGTCCGCGAGTGATCTTGTAAACTACACATCAGACTAAGGTGAAATGTTTATAGGGTCAGTAGACATGTAATGTAGATTTGCGGAATGAAGGTCATGCTTGCAAGAGCGCGCACGTGCAACATGATAAATGACCGATTTAATTGATATAGATGTAACTTTTTAAATTTTTGATGAAATGCTTTAGAACTCATAATATAAGGATATAGTAGTAGCATAGACAGTATGACATGGTCAAAATAGCAAGATCTCACGCGCATGCACGTGCGCTGCACTCTGATTGGCTGAAACAAAAATCTCAATATCTGTTCTGTTTTTTTACGAAATGCTTTGAAATTTTGAACATAGCCATGCATTAGGATATCCTACAATATGATATATAGTAATTATCATGAAAACACGTGCATGCACGTGCGCTGCAATCTGATTGGCTGAAATTTTAAACAGCTATAACTCCCTTGGTTTTCAACCAAACAGGATGGGATTTGGAACATAGATAGATAAAATGGAATACTACAAGAAAGGTATGGTCACCATGCACATGCATACACATGCGTGTACGTGCGCTGCAATCTGATTGGCTAAAACTTTTAACAGGTATAACGCCCTTGGTTTTCAACTATATGGGGTGGAATTTAGAACACAGATAGATGTAATGGACTTCTACAAGAAGGTATGGGAACCGTGCTCATGTATGCACGTGCGTGCACGTGAAATGAACGAAATCAAAAGTACACTTGAATGAGCGTATTTTTTATTACTTTTGGATTAAATACTTTAATTTTTAGTATATTGAAATATTTCGATTGTGTAGACAAAATGATATGGTCATTACGCACAGGCATTCGCATGCGCACGCGTGCAATGCTAAAATTTGAATGAACTTCGTACACTTCCGGGTAAATGTTGTTAAAGTCTCAAATACGTAGAGTTTGTCTTATTGAATGAAGCTTACAGGTAATATGGCACAAAAAGAGAGTTGGGGAGCGTTTGGGGAACATCTGTAACGGTCCCCGTTACAATTAGCACTAGTTTCAGTTAGGTTAATAAAGAGAAACATACGAGATGTAATTTAATTTCATTCTTATATATTCATTCATAAAGATGATGAAGATACCCAACATAATGATTAAAAGATAAAGAGAAAAAATCAGATTGGTGATCAGTATCCAAAAGACAGGATGGTGGATCTAAAGGGAATGGGTTCCAATATTTTCCTTTGTTTATTGCATGGTTTTGAATTTCACATTTACCCCAGACAAATCAAAATGAGTTATTTGTAGGTTGATCTAATTAAGAGGCTTTATCTTTTTGATTATGGCTAATTGATTTCAAACAGTTAGCTTATAAGTCATGTGATATCATGGTCCAAAGTTATGAGTGGTGGATCCAAGGGGAGTTGATATTGAATTTTTAATTACTTATCATGCTTATTGTAGATCATCATGGGATATACTAATAATTATTGCACATTTATTTAAACATTTAAGTAACCTTTCTTTGTGTGATAAGTGATGGATCAAAGGCATGTATATTTCACCAGTAATTGTTTTGATAGTTGAGGTGGATCCAAGGGGGTGGATAGATATATTTTTAAATATTAAATTTTGTAATGTGTCAAAGGAATCAATAATGATCATGTGATGTTTATGGTTAATTGATTTGAAACATTTAACTTATATATCATGTGTGATCAAAATCTAAACTTATAAGTGGTGGATCCAAGGGGGTGGATATTAATCTTTTTTAAATATTTGTGGTGGGTGCAGGATCAAAGAATATTAATGATCAATGATTATGGTTAATTTATTTCAGACATTTAGCTTATATGTCATGTTTGACCATGATCTTAATTTTAAAGTGATGGGTCCAAGGGGAGTGGATATTCATGTTATATAGTAGTTATGGTTGATCCAAGGGGAGTGGATATTAATTTTAAATACATGTATTTGTGATGGGTAAAAGGATATTAATGATTATAGGCTTATAGCTAATTGATTTCAAACATTAAGATTATATGTCATGTATGATCAAGATCTAAACTTATAAGTGGTGGATCCATGGGGAGTGGATATTAATTTTATTTTTTTTAAATATTTGTTGTGGATCAAAGGATATAAATGATTATGGCTAACTGATTTCAACATTAAGCTTATATGCCATGTGTGATCATGGTCTTAACTTACATTAGTGGTGGATCCTTGAGGAGTAAATTTTTTATTTTAAAATATTTGTGGTGGATCAAAGGATTTTTTTATTATAGTTTTTTAAAAAGAAGAATTGCTGTCCATCCAAGTGTTTACAGAAGATTCCCACTAATGCAGTTTTTTCCATCAGGAAGCAGTTTTGGAAACTGGTCATTACTCAGCAGAATCAGGAGATTTCAGTATTGTATGCAAACAAAGATAAGACAGTGTCACTAGCACAAATTTAAGTCCCCTTTCGGTTGATTGTACTTTTTCTTAACAAATAAAAATCAGTATCTCAGACACTCCTCTTCTCTTGGCAAGTCATTTGGTTGAGTTTTCTCTGGCAATAGTATTTGTTTATGACCCTCACTTTAATTAAAATGGCTCTGCAAAAGCAGTTTAACAATGGATATATAACAGTCAATTTTGCATTGTTATGCCTCTAGATCTGCCACATAAAAAATAATTTGAATTTGTATATAATTGAAGATAAAATGCTTCATAAAGTATATTCAGACATTGCATTCTTATCCCATTATTCCCATATCTGCTTATTTATTTATCCCATGGGATTAAAAATACCCAGTATTATGTACTTTGCAGGATTTTTAATCCTAAGAAGGGCAAATATGGGATTTTTAATCCTATGTCGCCTATTATGGGAGAAAAAATCCCATGGGAGAAAAAATCCCTCAAAGATTTTTTTCTCCCATGGGATTTTGGTGGGATGTTTGGTGGGATGAAAAATCCCGCCATTCTCCCATGGGATTTTAGGTTTTGACAGAGGTTTATGAGAAAACTACTACAATGTGGAAGTTGAGATTGACATGATGAGGTCAGAATAAAAAATCCCACCAAAATATAGAAAAAAATCTAATGTAGGTCTTTTCGAAAGGGTACCTAAAAGTCCGGACTTTGTCGTGTCCGGACTTAAATGTCGCAGTGTTATATACATTTTTTATATATAAATATATGAAAATATGAATTGCTTCTATCTCTTACATATTGGATCTAAAGATAGTAAATAGGGTATTTCTTCACAAATACATCCACATACAGGTATATACATCAGCAATTATAGTTTTTTTTCCGAAGTAAAGCGGCATTTCAAAACAATCACTTACATTTGTGGGTGTAATGTATATCAAATTTTGGAAAAGTAAATTATAATTTGGGATATTCTTAATCAAAACAATGCTATTTAGTAACTGATATACATGTATTTTCTTTATTCCATTTCTTTATAAAATCAATATCTATGAATTATTAAAATATTGTTTGAAGCTAATTTTTTCAGGAACCTCCTTATCTCTATGAAAATTGAGAAAATATAATGTTTTTACTTGAAATGTGCGTTTTGGCATATCGTCCCTTCGAAATTATTAGAGCAAAAGTTATAAGGTATGAAAGAGTTTAGGCCTAAAATAAAATTTTATTAGTTTGCAGTTGCCTACCAACCCACTAAAAATGCACCCGACCCAAACTTTTTAAGCCATTTTGTAAATGTAATTTTTTTTATTTTCCAAGGTAATGAAACTGTTTCATTTTCAATATTTTACTTGTTTTTGTCAGTCAGTGGTTTATAAGAAGAGTGGAGCTTATTCATGTTTAGTAGGCCTTTGAAAAGATCTAGCTGTTATTTGTTATCTATCAAAAATCTGAAAACATTTTTTTCCAAAAAAAAAAGAATGCCTACCTAGCTACCCAGTATTGTAATTGTAAGTCGGCAACTGCAAACGACAAATTAAAGCTTGGCCTTATACTCTCCTTTTTTTTTTAATTTGCTAAAAGGTGATTAACATATAAATATTCATTTTGAAAGGTGTATGAGTAGTATTGGCCAGCGTTTTAATTCCAATCTCAAAATACTATACAAATGAATTAATGGTACTTAATACCAAATATATGCATCGACTGATTTATAGTTTAGGCTTAGTTTTATTTAAAATAACATTAATAACATTAATAGTGAATCCCTAAAATAAGATTTCTCTGATGTTTTCATACGATACTTTGTTCCGCATTTTTAAATAATTTTATACAAAATTTTGCATGCCTTTTAATCTTACGACAAAATCTTGTTAGACTCCCTTCCCAACATAGATGGGTCAGTTTACGCTGAAACCCTCATAATTCAATATCAGTGTAGACAATTTTCTTTTTTAAAAAATATCTTCGAATTGAGCATATTAAAAAATCTACGTCAAGCAGAGAAATACGTTTTTGACGTAATTCATTGTGACGTATGCTTTACAATATAAGATAAATCTTTTATCCAATAACAAAATGTTACAACTAAAATTAAATTCTTATAATAAGAATATTCTTATTGATTGGATATTTTTTTCAAATGGATATTTTAAAAGAAATGTATCCAAGGTTGTTATCAATGTTGTCGAAATCCCTGTAACATAAACAAACAATGTCTAAATTGAGGCAAGGTTTTGACGGAACAAGTTAATAAAACAGGGATATCAACATCCACTTGAAACATATGGAGATAAAGAACAGTATTCAAGATCAAAAGGCCATTAAACAATACAAAATAGGAGCAGAAAAAAAACACGAACCTCCGAAACATCAGCGTCGCTGGTTTGAATCTCGCTGTGGGACGTGGAGACCAGTCCTTCGAATGAGACCGTATAAACCGAGGTCCCGTGTCGCAGTAGGTGCTGGCATGAGAAAGATCCTCCCTGCCCAATGACCCTGATTGCCGAGTAAAGGACAAAATTTGCAGCTTTCCACCTGCAAGTGGTTGCTTTTCCATATGAGTGAAAAATTCTCGAGAGGGACGTTAAATAATATACAAAATACAATCAATCCATCCGAAACATCAGAGGTGGGATCATGTGGCATGGAGTTGTGAGCATCCCCTTCATATAACTCAGTGATAAACTGTATTTGCTGAGGTCATTGTATCGACCAGAGAACATACAAAATGATGACTTTAAATGAGACAGCTGAAATTCTTGGTTCATCAACTTGCTTGTCAATAATTTACTGCTTTTAAAAATTGTTCATACATAGAACCTGCTCTTACGTATCGAATCAACTGAGATTTATAAACTCCGTATGCACGTGTTGAGGGTATTGCTAAAAAGTAAGGAAAGTTGAAGACAGAAAAGTCGTTTATCATAAAGCTTGGTTGTTAGATTACTATTAACGCCTTTTTAAAGTAGAATATCCAAAAATGAAACAGATGTGACAGACATTTGGGGGTTTTGGGGGTCTCAAGCTCACCAGGACATATCGTATAAACATAAGAATGAATACTATCATTGTTACATTGTAGTTGACAATCCGTCGTCAATGTATCTAAAGCAAGAGTTTTTCCTCTTTTCACGCATAAAATTTTGGACAAATTTTGCTTCACATGGATAAAATATTAGGTCTGCTGATTACGTGGCGCAATTGGTGACCATGGGAATTCCAATAGATTGATGGAAGACACGGTCTTCAAAAAACAACCTAAATACTGTCAATCAGAAACTTAAATATCTTTTTGATGTCATTTTCAGAGTACTTGTTTGTACAATTAAAATGTTTTTTAACAAAATAATTTTGCAAATAACCAATCACAAGGTAATTAAATCTACGAGTTCCATTTTTATTGAAAAATTAGATGTCAATGATATTGAAAAGCTTGATTGTAATCGTGAAGAATGGTTCTGTATAAAGTTTCAAAAGTCATCGGTATTTAAGCTGTTGATTTTTGTAAAATCTCGTGATTTTCAATTGTCCTAAAGTTTCACGTCTTTCATATTTTTTTTCAATCGAAATAATATATAATTCTTATAATAAATTGGCATTTTATACTTGTTGTATTTACCCATTATCAAATATACATTTGTTTTTACAAAATATGATAAATCGATTTGAAATGTACATTAAAAATTTTTGAACATTTGTAAGGTTTTATCAAACTGGCTACTACAAGGTTGTTTAAATTCAATTCTTATGAATTAGATTATAAGTAATATGATTTTAGTGTATTTTAACTGGAATGTTATCTCATATCAGCAATTCGGTCTCCCATTATGATGTTTGGATATATCAGTTTGTTTTTCAATAAAGACAATAAATACAAACTGGTTTTAATTACAATGATTTCCTTTCAATACACGGCTGAGGTTACTTTCCTTCTTTAAAATATATGATGCAAACCTCACAAAAAAAAATCAAAAACACAACTCAATTATCTTTGTTTATTTACAGAATACCTTTTGAAAAGCCAGAAACAACAAAAACTCTGACCATGAAAATAGGAAAAAAAACTAAAAACATCAATATCTCCAACAATATCGAAAAACGAAACAAAGTAAGCAAAAATCGTGAAAGTCTCATTTGTATTCGAATAAGACATTGCCACAGGAAATTATCTAGCAAAACCTTAAAATCATAACACATATCGCTCAAAGGTTATATCCAAGGCATAAGTTTTTCGAAAGTAGGTCTAACTCTATGATGAAAGGGTTAAATGATTTTTAGGGTGGTATTGTTACACGGAATTCACATGTAAATGAAACATCCTGTAAAAACTATTTTTTTAAAAGGTGATATTTTAAGCTCATTGTCAAAAATTCTTAATTTGTTGGTACCCAAGGAAAGAGCCTTTTATGAAATACATGTCTAGTTTTGTGAATATGACAGTTCTAAATCTAGCTAGTTATAACTAATTGCGTAAGTTATCTTTTTATTTAAAGGAAGTCAAACACCAAGGCAAAAATATCTTCTAATATTATATTCAATAAGAAATATATTTTCTCTACCTACTATCGTTAAAAAGTATTCATTAAAGTTACAGTACAGTAATAAATTGCACAAAAAATGCCTCAAACTTGAAGGTTAAGACATCAAATAAACTGTGACCACATGTGGCCTTTTCACTGAAAATAAAAGCATGCAACATGAAAGTCAAACAAAATTCAAACAAATAAAAAGTTATGAGAAGTTTTTCGTGACACACGGACAGAGCCAAAAAGTGTTAAATTCCCAAGTGCGATGGGACTCTAAAGTCTGATGGTCACGCAAAGTCTCATGGTCTGCGTCAATCCTCGATTATTCGACACTCCAAAAGTCCGATGTTGCGGAAAACAATAAACGTTTATGATTTCATAGTTTTACAGCACCAACACTCAATACTGAGCAAAGCCAATGTCTTAAATAAGTATAGATAAATATCATTATAGAAATTTACCCTAATTTCTCAGTAAGGTGCAAAACTAACCCTTACCGTTCAAAATGTGTGTAACAACTATAATCTAGATGTCTTCGACGGATGCAAGACTAACCAAAATCACTCGACTAGTGTGCGAGGACTCACCCTAAATCTTTCGGATTAGTGTGAAGCAGACTAAACTTTATAAGTCGAGTGATGTGCGGGAACTAATCCAAATATCTCTGGAAGGTGCAAGCAATATTGATCAAAATCAATAAAATTGAATGCAATGACGAACTCAGAAATGACGTTTTTTGAATGCAGGACAACGGCGTCAGTGATTGTGACGTCATAAACGTTATTTGTTCCTCAGCAACATCGAACTTTGGCCTGTCAGACCATTGCACTTTAGCTCGGTGAGTCTATGAGGAAACGAGTCATGGGACATTTGCATCCCTGCTGATAACAAACCATCCTGGTTTGGCTTGACCATCGGACTTTGGCTTGACCATCAGAATTTGGAGTCTTACATATATACACAAAAACGTTAATTATGGTGACATTTTAATAATAAAACAAAATAAACAGATATTAAACAAAAGTCATGTGCATAAAAATGAAGTACATGTGAAACTATTCATCGGATGGTTAAATATTGTAATCACGGATATTGTTGTCATTAAAATCAGAAATGCCTTTTTATTCTTCACTTTTTTCTCATTTATTAAAAATCTCATTTGTAATCTTGCAATGATCTTTTTTTCTTTCCTACACATTATTCCGAATTTTGAAAGCTGTTATCTTTTGGAATTTTTTTCGGTAATTCACAGCATCATCTGCTTTTTTCTTAGCCCTTGCCATCTTTTCAGAACAGCAACATTCTAAAAGTAAAGCAATTACATATCTCAATTGAATAGCAATACAAACACGATTTATCCAAAAATGTTCAGATAGGTAAAGAAATAGTAATTCTGATTCATTTAACTTTTTTTAAATAAGACTCAAAAGACAAGTGCCAATTATATAAATGCCTAAAAATATAACTTTAATAAATAAATTTGGAGTTGACTTACCCATGCATTTATGTAGGCAACAACCTTGTTTCCCTTGGCAGCAGCAGAAGCGATAGGGGAGGAAAATAAGATTGATAGGGGACGGAATCCTCCAATCATAATCGTTAATCACCAGAGTTTCTCTGCATTGTTCTGTACCCTTTCAAATGTGTAGCTGACAACAAATGATGAACAATAAAATTTTGTTTGAGGAAAAATTGGAAAAATTGATATTTAACTAAAAGGCCTATTCAAATTCAACCAAAATATTATGTAGAAATTATCTTTTCCATTTAAATTTAATGTACGCTACTGAAAAGAATATATGTTAAACTAAAACACATTTTTAATGAAAGTTTTAGGAAACTAAATGAATAGGTTAGAAAAAAGTACCTAAACATGGCAATGACCAGGTTGACCAACAGAAGGTTAGAGAAGAGCATGTAGAAAGCTGAGACAGCTAGCACTGTCCAGTCCTCCTGTGGACAGCGGTTTATTGACGTATCAGCTTCCCAGACGGATGTTATATTTGTACAGTCCGAGACGTCATCGCCTACAATGACAAACTTATCATTATTACTCCAAATTATAATTTCTTCAAAAGTGCTGGATTGATAACATGAATGAACATTTTAGTATAAGAATAAAAACTGAAATTCTATCATTTTATCCTTTAAATTAAAAACAATGGACAGTATACAGCATTCTTCAAAGATGATGGGCTACGAAAATATATAAATATATACCATACAAGTTCTTTTCAATAAGAATCTATATGCTAGCTTAACAGCATATTCATGTATACTACTAAATAAACAAAGGTAAAATTTGAGACAATATGTTCAGGTTTGATACAAAGTTCGCATAACCTTGAAGAAAATCACTGAATGATTCTCCGTATAATTGCCAGTAAGGGTAGTAGATAATTGTCCAGATTCTCCAGTTCGTCCAATCTCCACTCCATATTATCTGATGATCCGGCCATAGATTAGCATGGTAGTAAATACCAACTCCAAAAACGACAAACATCGCCAGGAACAGGAAACTAAATAGGTCCTTCAGCTGCAAAAAAAAAGTCTCAAGAGCGGTAAACTTTGTATCAATCTGTCAATGAAAGAACGAATAAGGAACCTTTAAAAAAAGATTTAAGTTTCCTAAAAACGAAGAAAAAACCCTATTGTATAGATTGGAATAAGAAGGTAAAAAACAAAATATTCCCAAATATCGTTTTAGAAACTTAAGAACTGAAAAATGTTATTTCGATTTAGACAGGATTTCTGGGGATATAAACATGTTTTTCTCGAAAATAACAAAACTAAATTCCAAAGCAAATATGTAATTTTCAAGTTGCGTGCTTTTAATGTGTCATAATCTAATGTTTATATATATAAATTTAAAGAAATATATTAATTACAAATTTTCTTTACCATAAACGTGACGACTTTACATGTAACTGTTCCAATATTATATTCCCATTTAGATGTAGACTTGTACATGTACGAATTAAGTCATATAACTTTATTGCAAGTACATAAAGGTTTTTTATTCAGTCGATGTAATGTTCAGGAGCATGATATGCTACTGTACAACTCCTTAAAAATTCAGGCTACTAACAACTAAGTTAGTGATAGAAGGCTATCAGAAATTTTATATCTCATATTCTTTGTTCGAACTTTTATCTTTGTTTGCTAACATAATGAAAATAACCTCCTCAACACACGTGATGTTTTTCATAGGTTGTTCTTTTCATAATCATTTGAGTAAGAAATTTTCCGTTTACCCCACCAAGCTTCTAAAACTATAGTAGTTGTCCCCCTTTACCATTTCCTTGATCATTATAAGCGTTGGTCCCATTCTTCTGTGAATGAGGAAAACTTCAAGGAACCTCAAAAACATGACGAGGAGGGAGAGAGAGAACATTCTCCGGGCTATTGTGAAGGTATCAGAAGGATAGAAATGTCTCACGGCAAGGGCTGTAATTAATAAGGCGTAGGACAATAGATCAACAACATTCCAGAAGTCGTATAGATATCTTTTCATCCTGGAGTAATATCCTCGATGTGACCTGCCCTTAAACTCCAGACAGCCCTGGTAAAACAAAGTTCAGTGTCAAAGGAAGGTCTTATATTACGTAACAGAAAAGATACTCAATTTTTGTTAAACAAGGTAAAAGTTTATAAATTGTATTTTCAAGGCTTCCTTTTTATCCATGTTTCTTCTCTTTTTTTCCTTTTATCCCTTTAGATTTTTTCAAATGTTTATAATTTTTTTTCCATTACATTTAAAGCAATACATCCTCTCAACATCGCATATGAGATGTGTGTCTCTCAATAGATGTTATACGCAAGACCATACTCAATGTATTAATATTTTCTAAAATGAGTCAAGAGATAAACAAACAAGTTTATAATATAGAAATAAGGAAAACTGCTGTTAAATGTATTCAATTTTATAAGTTCTATGACGATATAAAAACCTTGTCAGCAATTACGATCCACTGATAAGTCAAATTTTGGTGGGCGTTTTTTGATCTTATTGTTAGGTTATTATTTCTTCTGTTTTTCCTTGTAACCACAAGAAACAGACGGCGGATGTGACCGTTCAGGTGGTGATGCTTACTTTCCCATATTATCAGATTCCACCTTGGATGTTGAAGAGGTCACAGTTTCGCCTGATCCCGATTTATTGTATGAATTGACTTCTGAGTTTGATAACTAATTGTTATCTTCATAGTTTTAGAAGTCGTTTTTTTTTTTTTAAAAAAAGATGAATGGAGAAACAAAAGAATTTTTATTTCTTTGTGTGTTTTCCTTTCGTTTAAAAAGACGACTTACAAAACAGCTGATAAGTTCCTCTATGAAATCACCTGCTCCCCAGAAATACACGTAGTATTCAAAAACTCTGGCTATATCTTGGACGTAATACTTGGTACTTATGCTGGTAAGAACAAAGGCGCTGTACATCACCAACATGGAGAAAAACATAATCTAAAAGGAAGAAAATGTTACATATAATAAGACATACAGAAATTTTGAGAAAATATTACAATAGGTTATTTTAAGGGGAGACAGGGAACATGTCACATGACTAAAAAGACATATTACGTCATAATCGGTGATGATATACATGTTAAACGTTGTTAAAATCAACAATTCTTGTGTAATTTTATTCAATATTCTAAAATTTTTTAAACATTTAATTTTAAAAATTATTATTAATAAAGTTTTTAAACATCTTGCCATCATTTAGATATTGTGAAGTTGCCCAATCCACACATTTGTTTCTCTTTACCCTGCAGTCTGACGTTAGTGATGTCATAGACGTAGTGTTTGAATTCTCAGTGCAGGGAGATCAAGTACACACACCCGTCATAATCAGTTTTATTTCATAATAAACAGGTCACAGTCAATGTATCATGATAAATTTCTGAAGCACATTTTTTAAATTAATATCTATTCGTGTTTACTAGCAGAGCTTCCCTCTAGTTAGATAATTTTGAATGTTTATGTTTTCGTGTGACGTCACAATTGATTTCCCGCACTCGGAAAATGCAAAGCGTTTTTATCATGCTTAAGTCTAATTCAACGACGTCCCGTGCGATATTGAGGTAAGCTTCACCCTGTGATATTTATGCAGTAAATAATTACGATGTAGGACTGACATTCAATCGTAAATTTAGAAATATTTATTGACAGAATTTTTTCCAAATGAGATTTTTGTCGTTGAAGCTACCTTGAAAAATGCAGAAATCATCCCACCCAAATACTATATAAGATTAAAACAATTGCTTTCAGATAATTTAAACACTATGAATATTCTGAAATATTTGAGTATATAGTTTTATTTATCATATTTGTCGTTTGTGCCTAAAAATTTGCATTATGGACTTCGTTATGGGCCCGTAAACAGGGCGGTATTTGTGAGGCGATATCTTTTAAATAAGTCAAGAAATCCCATGACAGGACCGTTTTAATATGTTTAGTACATATTAAATTAGTATTATAAACAAGAGCCCCACGGGCCTTATAGGTCACCTGAGTATCATGTAACAACTTTCGCACAATTGAATTTGGTTCATATGTTTTAAACTAGAGGCCATGAAATTCACAATTTTGAAAGAGACACCATTGCTTATCATAATTATACACTTAGCTTACTTACTTTAGTTACTTAATACCCAGCGATAGTTCAGAGTAACAAAGAAAAAATGCCCTTCCAACTTATAACCAGTTGTGCACCCCACCCCAAAGGAACCACTGACCCTGAGGCCACTTAATTATTTCAAAATGTTCGAAATTTATAATAAATTTTATTTCATCATAAATGGTTGATTAATACTCAAGAGAGATTTCAATGCATTAATTTATTTTCAGACTATGTACATGTAACACCCCCCCCCTACCCCTGACCAAGGGGGCATGGAATTCACCATTTGATAGAATCACCTTTTTTTCATCATAGATATATATACTTAGGTCATTGGCATAATATTCAGGTGCAAACAAAAAGATTTTCAAAGAAGTAAAGTATTTTCACTATAGAATCAAAAGACTCCACTTACGCAAAATGGGTAAACCCCTGACACAGGTAGGGGCCATGAAATTTACAAATCAGGTTGATGAGGCACTCTTGCTCATTCTAACTATATACAAATTTAGTTTATTTAATACCCAGGAGCAGAGAGGAAGATTTTCAAAGAACTGTCTTTTTTCACTATATAATCAAAAGAGCCTCACCCTTACACCAGAACCCCTGACCCTGGGACCATAAAATTCACAATTTTAGTAGAGCCACTCTTGCTCATCATAACTATGTACTTAGTTAGTTTAATTAATACCCAGGAACATAGAAGAGGATTTTCAAAGAAATAATGCATTTTCACTATATAATCTATATAGCCCCGCCCTAACACCAGAACCCCTGACCCTGGGGCCATAAAATTCACAATTTTGGTAGAGCCAGTCTTGCTCATCATAACTATGTACTTAGTTACTTTATTTAATACCCAGGAGCAGAGAAGAAGATTTTCAAAGAAATAATGCATTTTCACTATATAATCTATATAGCCCCGCCCTAACACCAGAACCCCTGACCCTGGGGCCATAAAATTCATAATTTTGGTAGAGCCACTCTTGCTCATCATTACTATGTACTTAGTTTATTTAATGCCCAGGAGCAGAGAAGAAGATTTTTCCAAGAAATAATGCATTTTCACTATATCATCTATATTAGCCCCGCCCTAACACCAGAACCCCTGACCCTGGGGTCATAAAATTCACAATTTTAGTAGAGCCACTCTTGCTCATCATAACTATGTACTTAGTTACTTTATTAAATACCCAGGAACAGAGAAGAAGATTTTCAAAGAAATAATGCATTTTCACTATATAATCTATAAAGCCCCGCCCTAGCACTAGAACCCCTGACCCTGGGGCCATAATTTTCACAATTTTGGTAGAGGACTCACTGCTCATTACATTCATACCAACAGTTTGACTGCTTGATGAAGAAGATTTTTAAAGATTTCATTATTTTTTGTGGTTTTGGCCCCACCCCTCAGGCCCCAGGGGGGCGGGGACCATAAAATTCACAATTCATGTTTTTTTTCACATGTAGATGCTGTATACCAAATTTGGTTGAAATTGGTTCAGTGGTTTCCGAGAAGAAGTTGAAAATGTTCAAATGTTAACACACGACGCACAACACACAACACACGACGCACGACGACGGACGAAAACGGATAGCAATAGGTCACCTGAGTGATTCAGGTGACCTAAAAATACGAAAAAAATTCATTGACAGGAAATTTTTCAGCTAAAGGTCCTGTTCCTCTTTAACTCTGTGTCTATGCACCTTCAAAATGCTAAAAATATTATTGTCAACTGGCTTCTATTCGTAATACATTTCCTTTGTTAGATTCAGGATTTCAACACATATACGATGTTTGGATTATAATATATATATTTAAATATATATTAACAAAATACCTTTACGCATACTTTAAAACAAGAAAAAAAAATACATGGCAGATAAATTCCTAATATAGATAAAGTAATTGAAATGCATAATTTTTATGCTACAAGATAAATCATTATTGCAAATGCAATGACCACTTACGTAATTATACACAAACTTTGTCAGAGGCGCTGTAAGGAACTTCATAGGTTTCCGTTTCACAGACTACCAAGAAAAAAAATATGTAATCTGTAATTTACGCCTCTAAAATATTCGTTTCTTACAAATTTATTTGTATTCTTACTTTTAGGAAGGGCCAGAGGTCCGGGGCTAGATTATTGTACCACTGTTTGTTCATGTTTTTCTGAGAACAGGTGTGAGCCACAACGTCGTACATAAAGTTCTCATACGCGAAGGTCAGTGGACTTGAATGTATTCCCCACACTGTGGCTTCGTCATCCATTAGATCTATGGCGTGCTGTGTGTTCTCTTCATACATACGATCCATAATGGCCAGGCAACGTTGCTCAAATAAACTATCAAGATTTGGAATTAATCTTACATATAGATCACTTTATTTAATTCGATAATCTTTATTATCTTTTAGAAAAAATTAAAGATTATTATTCTTATTTTTTTTCTTCTACTTCCTAGACGCCAACTTTGAAGCCTCATATCTCACTTTTTTCTCAATTGATTTCGCTCAAATTTTCAGAGGTACTAGAAGTTACAAAACTCTATCAGAATGTTGTCTAAAATTTCAAAAAGTCACTTCCGGTTTTGAGTTATTTCCATTAAAATGGAAATTTATAGGCTTTCGTTTCCAGACAAAGGCTCAGAGACGGCTAAAGCTGGAGCAGAAATTCTACTGATTTTAGATAATAGAAGGATTGAAATTGTGCACATCGGTTTTTGTTTTTCGATTTCTCTTTTCAAAATCACAGGAAGAAACAAGACCTTTCAGTTAAAACTGAAAGGCGGCTTTCAGTAACTTTTCAGTGGCCATTCAGCCACTGAATGGCACATACATTTCAGTGACCTTTCAGTCACATTTCAGATACCTTTCAGTCACCATTCAGTGGACACATTTCCGTCAACTTTCAGTGGCCTTTCCATCAACTTTCAGTGACCTTTCCATCAACTTTGAGTGACCTTTCCGTCGTCTTTCAGTGACCTTTCCGTCGACTTTCAGTGACCTTTCTGTCGTCTTTTAGTGACCATTCCGTTGATTTCAGTGACCTTTCTGTCGTCTTTCAGTGACCTTTCCGCCACCTTTCAGTGATATTTAAGTCTCAATTTAGCAATTTTTTCACTAGCGTATTATTTTATAATCAGATATTTTTTCCTTAACAAGGAAGCAATATTTTGAATAAAGATTTATTAGTCAATCTTTAATTGTGTTTTTTTTAACTTATCGTGATCAAATTCGGGTACCTTAAAATATGTCTAAGTAATTATTATTTTTAATTACAAGAATAAATAAATCGTTTATACATGCCTCTTGTAGAAAAAAAATACATAGGAGATTTTAGCTTTCTAAATGATATTGCTTTAATAAAATCATTCTACTAAGTTTCTTGATAGAGAATTTACAAAGATCTTAAATCTTTGACACAAAAACAGGTGCCCGTCTCTGATAATTGTCATCATCCCGATAGGAGATGTGTAATTAATTAGTCTGTCCCCAAAATAAAATATGTGAGACTTATTCAAAATTATTTTTAATTTTCTAGTTGCATTTGGAAAACAAAAATTCTTCAAGTGATAAAAAATGATGATCCAATAACCGATTCAAAATTTAAATAAATATAATTTATTGCTTTAATAAAATCATTCTACTAAGTTTTTAGATAGAGAATTTACAACGATCTTAAATCTTTGACACAGGAACAGGTGCCCGTCTCTGATAATTGTCATTATCCCGATAGGAGATGTGTAATTAATTAGTCTGTCCCCAAAATCCAAGCAACTAACATAGAATATACAAAAGATATACAAGATATATACACGTCGCAGCTCTTCGATACAACAGGTGAACTGATAGTTCCATCGATTTCTATAAATTAATTGATTTTAAATCCTTTCTTCTCAACAAGAAGTCGTAGCGTAATTGATAAGGTCGCGGACACCTAAGCAGGAGACCAGGGTTCGATTCTGGGCATGGGAGCAATTTTTTTTCTTGTATTGATTTTTTTTCCATTTTTTTTTTATTCGGAATTAGATACCTTTAATGCTATTATACTAGGAAAAAGTGAAATAAAATTTTTAGGTAAAAAAATAAGCCGATTATTCAATAAAAAGATTCAACTGAATGATCACGGAAAGGTCACTGAAATGTATGTGCCATTCTTCTTTGCTGAATGGTAAAACAATGATCACGGAAAGGTCACGGGAAAGGGTCTTTTCATTGACCTTTCAGTGACCATTCAGTGGCCATTCAGCCACCATTCAGTCGACTGAATGGTGGATTTTCATCCTGTGAATGGGACTATATAGGGGTCAAAAATTAGAACGCTTAAAAGAGCATAAAATTACTCATATTTTGCTTTTTATCTTCTAAACTAAAACATAACACATAGAACATAATTTGTGCAGAATAAGAAGATCTTTCAAATGATATCTCGGAAAAAGGGCTGACCCCTAAATTAAGGGATCTAGAGGGGCCAAAAGTTTTTTTCCAGATATCTCAAAAAGTAATGAGAATTTGTTATACATCAAAGAAGGAAAGTTGTTGAAAATTTCTGTTAAAATCTACTGATGTCATCAAAATATGTCCTGTGACGTCACGTCGGGCCAAACCGGAAGTAGTCCGAAACTGCATATTTTTGCCGTTTTTATCCTGTTTTTGGGAAATATTCCACACTGGAAGCATAAAACTTAATTGGAAGTTGCACAAAATGGCTTAATTTTGCAACTTTTAGCATAGATTTGGAAGATTTAAATCATTAGAGACGTCATTTCTCTTTTTTAAGGTAACCTGAGTAAACTCAGGTGACCTATTGCTATCCGTTTTCGTCCGTCGTTGTACGTCGTTCGTAAACTTTTGAACATTTTTAACTTCTTCTCTGGAACAACCGAACCAATTTCAACCACATTTGGTATACAGCATCTATGGGTGAAGGGGGACAAAATTTTTAAAATTCATGGCCCCTGGATCAGGGGTTCTGGTGATAGGGCGGGGCTATATAGATCATATAGTAAAAGTGCATTATTTCTTCGAAAATCTTCTTCTCTGCTCCTGGGTATTAAATAAACTAACAAAGAACATATTTATGATGATCTAGAGTGCATCTTTAATAATTATGAATTTCATTGCCCCTGGGTCAGGGGTTCTGGTGTTGGGGCGGGGCTATATAGATCATATAGTAAAAGTGCATTAATTTTTTGAAAATCTTCTTCTCTGCTCCTGGGTATTAAATAAACTAACTAAGAACATAGTTATGATGACAAATAGCACATCTTCAAAAATTGTGAATTTTATGGCCCCTGGGTCAGGGGTTCTGGTGTTAGGGCGGGGCTATATAGATCATAGAGTAAAAGTGCATTATTTCTTTGAAAATCATCTCTGCTCCTGGGTGTTTAATTAACTAAGTAAGTACATAGTTATGATTAACAAGAGTGCATTCTCCAAAATTATGTATTTTATGGCCCTGGGGTCAGGGGTTCTGGTGTTAGAGTGGGGCTCTATTGATTATATAGTGAAAATGCATTAATTCTTCAAAAATCTTCTTCTCTGCTCCTGGGTATTAAACCAATAAACTATTTACATAGTTATGATGAGGAAAGATGCCTCTTCCAAATTTGTGAATGTCATGGCCCCTGGTCAGGGGTTTTGGTGTAAGGAGGGAACTCTTTTGATTATACAGTGAAAATGCATGAATTCTTTAAAAACCTTCTTCTTTGCTTCTGGGTATTAAACAAACTAAGTAAGTTAATAGTTATGATGAGCGAGAGTGTTTCGTCCAAAATTGTGAATTTTGTGGCCCCTCGGTTGGGGTTTCTGATGTTAGGGTGAGGCTTTATTGATCATATAGTGAAAATGAATGAACGCCAGCTTCTGAGGCTTGTAAGGGCTAATCGTACCACTCCATTAAAGGATATAACAGGTCAGTTCAACCAAGGTAGGATGTTTTCTGTGTCTAAAAGATCAGTTCATCGCTATTTATTTAAAAATAAGTACCACCGACGTGTGTGCAGGAAGAAAATTCGGATTAGGGATCAGAACCGAAAAAAACTTGTGGCATGGGCGAGAGGCAAACGACTGTGGACTGTTGACAATAACTGGTCAAAAGTCATCTTCTCTGACGAATGTAAAGTTGTTTTAGGCCAAAACAACCGAGTATATATTTGGAGAAAGGCAGGGGAAGAGTGGTAACCAGCATGCATCAGCCCCGGCGCCGCCGAAACCTGTCATGAGTTTAATGTTGTGGGGATGCATTACTTGGGATGGAGTTGGTACACTGACTGTGGTTAATGGCAACATTAATGCAAACAAATATATTGACATCCTTGAAGAACAATTATGGCCGGTTGTAGCAAAATCTTTTCCTAATAACGATTACGTTTTTCAAGATGACAACGCACCGGTTCACCGTGCCCGAGTTGTACAAGCATATAAACAAAGAAACTCAATTCCAGGTATGTTTTGGCCAGCACAGTCACCTGATGCAAACATTGTCGAAAATATTTGGTTTCTCTTGAAAAATAAACTGAAACGCAGGTTTTCCAACATTAATAACGTCACTGACTTGGAGAGAAATATACACGACATCTGGATTAACATACCTGTATCTTATATACGGAGCCTCTACAGATCCTTACTTTCTCGGATGTTAAAAATAATCAGATCAAAAGGTTATATTACCAAATACTGAGGTAAGATTTATTTTCATTATTATTTTATAGCCTCTGAAAATCCGTATCACGTTGCCGTTTTTACGTTGACGTCCGCCAATTTGTCTATAAACTTTTGGCACGTTGCTGTACATAGGGATACACCTGCTTGCATTTTTTTTTGTGAATGTAGTAGTGTGCATTATACACGTACTTGATAAATAAGTGTTTTAAATTTAATGTAAATAAATTAAACTACCATAATATACAAAAGTATAAAAAGCTTGATCCGCTCGTTTATATCCTTAGCCCTTTACCTGTACACCTGTATTTAGATAATTAGTTACCTTAGGGCAGTTCAAAGGTTTTGGAGTGTTATTGGTTCTTATTGGTAGTTTGGTTGTCAAGTTGATTTTCATTGGTTTTATTCTTATGGTCATTGGTTTTACCGCCAAAATATTCATTCTTTGTTTTGTTGAGAAATGACCAAGACTGTATTTTATGGACTCCATGATTTTGACCTTTGGAGACTGACAATTTCCATTTTCTGGTAAGTACTAACTTTCCTTATTACTAATTGTCAAGTAATATGTCTATTCTATGGATTTGCATTTATTAAAGATCCCAATTTCACTTCATATTAATTGAATGAATGACCATGAGAGAAAGATGTTATTTTTATGATTGGAATTATTGATTATAAAGATCAGTAATGTATTATATTATAAGTGTAAATTGTTATATTCAAGTTACACCATATATTTTTATGACCCAGATATTTGGTAACTTTGTTCAAAGTGAACAGATGATTTTATTTTAAAGGAATATATATATTTTAATGTTTACTGTATTAAGGAGGCTGGAGGGTCAACAAATATATATATTTTATCTTTAGCTGTGAACTATCATTTGACAAAGAAAAAATTCAAAGATTTTAGTTTTAAAATTTGATTTTTTGTATACCTTTATATGGAGCTCTCCTTTTAAAGGAGATTAAAATAGTCTAAAAATAAATTACAGAGTCCATATACATGTTGTGTAAAAAGCTGTAAACATCACACATTCATGTGGTAGCCTTTTCCCACAGAATGGTGAGGAATTATTTGTTTTAATTAGTATAATTTTTTATGCCTTTATATGGGAGAAGATATGTAATGTCTATATATTCACTATAAGAGTTTTCTCCCTTAATTGAGAGTAAATGTACATATATGTATATCATCTATAATATATCATTATGAATATATTGATTATGAGAGCTACATGTATAGATGATTAATAGGATTGAATTGATGTGATATTATATTGTTGTTTTATTATATTTCAGGGCTAATAACATTGTATTGCAAAAGCTCACTGTGTCTAAATAAATAAGACCTGAACCCTGACAGAGGAGTGTTTGTTCTTCATTACCAACCCCCTGTTACATGAAGAATAATAAATAACTATAAAATTAATAGAGCTGATTAATACACTTTTCTACTAATAAATCACAAACAATTTATGAAAAATTTGCATCTCAACCACAGTAATCTGGATACATACCATGTTGCTTTTACAATTCTCTTGTTTTGATGCAGTTATGACGTCATTGTTCAATGTTATTGAAACCCTCAGAGAAAAATCAATAATTTAACAGTATGATGATGACAAAAATGTTTACATATTGATTATACTGTCAAGTAACTCAAGAATGTTTTCGATGATATTTTAAGTTCGATAATTTATTTTTAGCAGCTTAAATCGTTCTTGAAATAGATGTACTATTAAGTAAATTATACTAGTCTGAATGTAAAATACACAAGCATGAAAGAGTTATCTTTCTTTGCAAAAATATGCATAAATATAAATAGAAGTAATATTAAAAAATGATACTCCTCTTTAATTTGTAAAATGATTTATTATAAAGTGAAATACATTGACTACAATTATTTTTGTAAAATATAAATCAGCAATTCTAATTCAGAAATGTTATAACAAAAACTCATTATTTATTATACTATATTCCTTTTGCAAATCATTAAAATCAAATTCGACAACTTTAACCTAGATTGCTGATATTCTTGTTTCATCAATTTGTTTAAAAATAACTTACCTTGTTTTAGAATTTTTTATACGTAGACCAAGCTCTTGTGTATCGGCTCAACTGAGATCTATTTAAAAAACCGTATGCAGTTGATGAAGGCTTATTGTTGCAGAAGTAAGTAAAGTAAGTTGGCGATGGAAAAGATTCAGTCATCATGGGGCTTAGTCGTTAGATTACATGTACCATTAACATCTTTTTCATGTACAATATTCAAATATTAAACAGATGTGCCAGACTTTGTAGCATCATCATTTCAAGCTCACCAGGATATATCGTATCGACATAAGAATGGAAATTACCATTAATCTACAATACGTCTTCGATATAGCTTAATTCTGAGCCGAAGGCCACAACACGTGTTTTCTTCTTTATTTCAGATTTACAGATAAATATACTTCTGAATGTGTTATTTTACTTAAATACAAATTGTACTATTCGATTGTGAAATACGAATTGCACTTATAGTAGATGACGTTGCGTGTATAGACCTAAAGACGCAACTGCATAGTGCATATTCATAGTGGGAGAACGGGGAATGCAACTATTTGAAAATATAATGAATATAGTCCTTGCTATTTTAGACTTTATTGATTCAAAAAGCATCAAGTTTAATTTATTACACCACTATCATTTTTCAGAGAAATACAAGGCAATATTTTTTTTATTGAAACCGTACCTGGTTATTCACAACCATTCCTAACGTCGGGAAATTATCCTAATTCTTTCCAATTTACATGAAATGGGTAATTAAATAGAATACATACCTATATCTTTGAAAGGAATTTTAGGATCTATAAAACTTAAATGACGATTATGCAATAAGAGATATTCAATTTTTGATTTCTTTTGATGCTAGATTGACATAAGTACACGGTTTTCTTTTTGTTAAGAATTTATGCAATCAAACACTCTTTTAGTATTTTTTTTTCTTACTGGCACAAACAGGACCAATTTGCACTACTGGAGGCTTCTTTCTAATGACTGTAACTAAACACTGCTCTGATGTTTATAGATAGAACATTTATAATGACTCTGTACCTTCCTTGTAATTTTTTCCCCAATTTCTCTACATATTTTTGCATCTGTTCTTTAGAAAATCAATTAACTGATTGTTGTCTAGTAATATAATACCAGCGGAAAAATAAGTGATATGATATATATTGAAAATATGTGTATTGGAAAAAGAATGCATTCTTTTGTAGGGGCTTTTCATGTCGGATAACATTTTATCTGTGAACGGTTGGATAACTGCTTGACGCAAAATGCTTGTCATATTTTGACTGTAAAGGATTTGAAAGAAAACATTGAAGATGAAATACTGTTAATAAGTACATGCATATTTCAAATAAAGTTCAAAGAAATATTGTCAAACAAATCAGATAAGATAATATTATAAAAGAACGAATTTTCTGTATTCTCTTTGCATTCTTCAGATATGCTCATTTGTATCAATAATGCAATCATCTTTCTGTCTTGTAAGTATTGATAATATTCTTATTATTTATCTATTTATTCATTTAATAATAAATATGGAAACAATTATAGTTTATATATTATATAATACATTTAATTTAAGAATTATTTTGATCGATGAAAAAGACTTGAACAATTTTATAAAATAGTTAAAGTTTTTCTGATATTTATAGATAATTTCTTTTCTATTGAAAACATTCAACATATTTTTCTGGGTATCTTGAATAAACTTTCACTGCTGATATCATTATGCAATAATTAAACCAAACCGATAATTTCTTCGACAAACAATTGATAATTTTGTTTATAATCATGTTATTTCATCCATAATCTGCAAAAAAAACACACGTAGATAAATGGGCCAGACTAAAGGGGTTTTTGATTTGAGAAATGTTACTGAAGTGGAACCTTGATGCATGGTACATGTGTAAGTGTTTATCTTTTTAGGACGATATGTTGAAGCGAATATTTCTGATGTTATGTTGTTGGTGTGTCGATTCAGCGGATATAAAATCATTATGTAAGTGTTTCTTTTTAACATAAAAAAGTTGAAGATATTTGTCAGTGATCAATCTCGGTATTTTCTGATACAACACAAAGCAGATGGACAAACAAGGCGAGCAAAATGCATTTCGCAAGAAAAGTAAGAAAATGAAGAATTAAATCTTACTCTTTCATAATTTTTGTTATTTATCGATAAAGTGCAAGCTAAATGATTGTTGTTGTTTTTTTATTTTTAACAGAAATAAACGAATTGAATATATTCCTAAACAAAGTTCCTGCCAAATTGCATATTGATCTTAAATTATACTAGTTGGCTTTTGCTCTGTATGTATGAAAATGTATCATGAAACATGAAGATAACGATCAGTATTCAAGATCAAAGTCCATAAAACAATACAAAATAGGAGCAGCGAAAAACGTGAACTTTTTAAACATCAGGGGTGGGATCAGGTAAAAGGAGAATGCTGACATACTTAATTCATCATCTTGTTTGTCAATAATTTAGCTCGTTTTAGAAATTGTTTATACGTACAGCATGATCTTGCCATTATTAATGTAAAAATAATTTTTGTACATTGGATATGGGTGGCAGACAAAATGCTTCATTCATTGATGAAATTCTTCATCATAATTTAATACGAATAGTGTGTGAAATGGATGGATATGTTAGTAAGATAAGATTGATGTTTCTAGAGTTCTGAGTACTCGGCTTTTATTTTTTATACTATAGCTTGAGTTTTATTACTGTTCAAAAACTTTTCCATTCATGATGTTTTTCAGTTCTATTTTATGAACAATACGAGTAGTGTGTGAAATGGATGGGCATGTTAGTAAGATAAGATTGATGTTTCTAGAGTTCTGAGTGCTCTGCTTTTATTTTTTATACTATAGATTGAGCTTTATTACTGTTCAAAAACTTTTCCATTCTTGATGTTCTTTTTCAGTTCTATTTTATGAACATCAAATTTGAATTAATATTGAAAAGGTACAAACGAAAATTCAAGAAAAATTCTCTTAGCCTTATTGTCTTTTTAAGTACATATTTTTAATAATGATAGAAATAATAAATTTGACGTATATTAAATAAAATATAATATCTTCTTTGTTTCACAGTAAATTGTGAATTTACCGAGAATCTTTGCAACTGGAAAGTTTATGACGTCGGTGAAGTGAAACTAGAATACTCGAGGCAGTTCTGTGGGTTTAATAAAAGGTTGATGAAAGAGTGTCGTTCTGTAAGAACAGTTAACCCGGCGAATCACTGGCGTATAGGCACCGTAATTAATTACACGGCGGAGTATATTCCTACAGGTAATATAAAAGTAAAAAAGGTAATCAGTACCTTGGCAGATAAACTATAGCACGACATCAGCGCCTCTGCAGGTGATTAGGTGATTCAACAGGTGATATAAATCTACAGCAGAAAATCATTACCTTAGTATGTGATTAGGTGATTCAACAGGTAATGTTATAAAATAGCAGGACATCAGTACCACGACAGGTCAGCCTACCACGGTAAATGATCAGCCGAGTCAACAGGTAAAGAACGAGGGCGCTTTTGATTGGCATTCGGCAGGAATCTGGGCGTAATTGAAAAGTGAAAATTTGATCGACATGTCACAAGAAATTTTAACATTTTTTTTACATGTATTTATCGGGTTCCTGTGCAACAGGAGAGAAAAATATTTTCCCTAAATTGAGCTTTGATTGGCTAAAAAATAACTTGAAAATTGGGCAGATCAGACATTTGGTACAAAATGGTACATTTTTAAACACGTTTTTCTAAAATTTTCTGTCTCTGGGTCTTCTCTCCGTGATTTTGAAACGTTATTTGTGTGTATTTTAATTCAAAGAAACGTATACACTTTTTTAAAAAATGGAGAGAAGACCCAGAGACCACGTAAAATGAACTTTTCCCCAAAAAATCCAAACGTGTGAATATGGTACTTTTTTTGTCCTTTTAAAATCATCTGCACATGCGTAGCGGTGATAGCTCAGTAAGTTTGACTACGTATTCAGTGAACTTTAAGCGAAGAGTTTTTGGTTCGAGCCTGGCATGGGGCGTTAATTTTTTATTCATGCAAACAAGTCTAGGGCTGGGTATTGCCCAGAGATTTTGTATTGCGATATATTGCGATATTTTTAACTGTATTGCGATATATATTGCAATATTTTCAATGTATTGAAAATGGCATTTTCTTACTATATTTACTTTAATTTACATGCAGAATTTACATAACTATGATAAGTAACTAACACGAAGAAAAAAAATCTTGTTAATTTCATCTACGTTTTGCTCTTAAATGTTCCCACAAAACAACTTCTATCTTACTGTTTGTCTTAATAACAAACTTTCATAAGTCCTTTTTTTAATATTTAATCATTTTAATGACAAAATTCCTTAATCTAAGTATATTGCCAATATATCGATATTACAAAATCGTATTGCGATACGATATCTTTTGTCTTTGTATTGCAATATATTTAAATATTGACATTATTGCCCAGCCCTACAAACAACCATTTATTTTTGTCAGTTTCGTTTTATATACTGATGTACTAAAATTTTGAAATAGATATTAATTTTTTGTTCAGTTTGGTTCTCGAGCGAAATCATTTCAATCTTCTATTCTATAATGTACATGTACACGTATCATGCATATATGCATTAAATATTTTAGGTGTTTATTTTTTGTGAAACATTACTATGTTAGAGTACCCCCTAGGAAAAACGAACATAAATGTTACAATTTCACAAGGTCTTTCAAACTAAATGAAAAAAACCTAGCCTATGGACGTGTTTGTAAAATCTGACCAGGTATGTTCAGCCAACCAAATCAGGGACATTTAAACCATTAATGTTTCGTACAAATGATTCCTGCAGATAACACGCCAAATGCGCCCATCTTCTTTAATATTTCAGCAGGACATCAATACCTTAGATGATTATCCTACAGGAAATTGAAATATAGATCGGTAAAGTTGGACTCTTCGTGGTAAGCAGTAAAAGATGCCAAGCTCCCAGTCAGGAAGAGATGCCCTTCCTAAGCAATTTGTTAATCGAAAATATATGGTCGACATCAATATCGATATAAGACTGAAACGTTGATATGTTTCCTTTCCCTGAAAAATTTTATGGCATTAATAACATGAAAACCTGAGAACAATGATCCCCACAAGAATTCTAAATTATTATTTTTTGATTGTCTTAAAAACTTTAAATAAATTATGTAACCATTTTTCGTAAAAAAATATTCAATATCTTTTTTATATATATATATTTAATAGACCCCTTTCAATTATATATATTTAATAGACCCCTTTCAATTATATATATTTAATAGACCCCTTTCAATTATCTTTTTTTTTCAGAACTGAAGATGAGGACTATAATATACAGTGATTCAACAGAGGAAGGTATACGAGGCTGGAAATGGTACTCCTTTGCAACATCTCTGTTATATTCACCAGTCATATCTTTCTTTTCCACGAAGCCCCGCTGTTTGAGGTATAGGTACCTACTGACAGGCACCGCCTACTTGACGGTTTCGTATTTGACAGATTTGGATGACCTCTACTCTGATATTCCTTTGACTACACATGTTCCTCAGGAACAAATTCGGAACATGTCGTATGGTTTTATCAACTTGCCGTTTATAAAGGAATATAGAGTACGTAAATGTCAATTTTGTTTAAGTAAATCATTATACCCCAGCTTGAGAAGTGCGGTGTATACAGTGATCGGGAAGTCTGTTCTTCCGTCTGTACGTCCATCCGTCAGTCTGTTACATGTATGCTTTGGGGTACACATCTTTTATCAGCATTTCTTATATCACTTTAACGAAATTTTCAAAGAATCTTAGTTACAAAATGTAATCGCGCAACTCTTATTTTACTTTTTAATTAGACACATATTTTGGGTTTTCCATGTTAAGACATACATGTAGACACGTTCTTTCTTTGATACTTAAATGACCCATTTTTTTTATCTTTAACTTATCCTATGCAACTGAATAAAATTAAATGATAATATCACACATTCTCTATTCTAAAATTCATTTGGGCACTTCGTATTTTACATTTTCGATCTGACATTTTTTTTTGTTTCCCAGAAAAAAATTATTTCCCATTTTATGCATGTGGGAAGCGGGGTAGTCATTCAGTAAACTCATTGCTGACCTTGAGTCTTAGTTTATAAATGACATTCATTGTGAATTCTAAATAATCATTCTTCTAAATGTTTATATATAGATACATTTCCGAGCATTAATTTTAGACGGAACATGGAGTCTTGTTATGTTAGATGACGTTACTGTTCTTGAAGGAGTATGTTATGGTAAGTTCACTTTGATTTTCTTTTTTAATCTATTAACCTTCAATGAAAATTTTTTAACAAACATTATATCATTTCAAACTTTCATCGAGATGTAAATACGACTGGTCACGTGATCCAATCCAATAAAGCTATGTAAAAGGTTATTATAACACAGTCCGTGTAACACTAAAATGCCTACACATTTAGTAAACTAAAATGTCTGGAACTGTTACTGGTTGTCAGATCTCCGATAGTTATATTTCTGTAAATCTAATTTTACTGAATGGGATAGTGTTATCCTGTGAGGGACAATGCTTCTTAAAGTTGATTTTTTTTTCTTCTTTAACCAATAGATACATGTCCAGTGCAGTTTTTTCAATGTGGAAGCTCGGAATGCATTCCCCCTGATCAAATATGTGATGATATCTATCACTGTGCCGATAATTCAGACGAGCAGTTCTGTAGTAAGTGTCTGACGAAAAGAACATATTTGGTCGCAAAGGAAAATATCACAATTTAGATATAATGATTTTAGTGGCTTATTATGTTCCCCAAACGGAGTTTGGGAACATATTGTTTTTACTCGGTTTCTTATTAAGGTCTTTCGTCTTCAGCAGAAGACCTTATTGTTTTTCTTAGGTTTCTTTTCCACTATTTTTCTTCTTCTTATTTTTTTTCTTACCGATTTTGTGCACGCGAGTTCTCCGAAAGGGCTCGATGGATTTTCATGAAACTTTCAGGTCTCACCAAAAAATCTAAATCTGTTTTTTTTTTTTTTTTGATGACGTCACTTCCGGTCCGGAGATTTTCGCGAATTTTGTCATTTTTAGGGTCACTTTGTCTGGCAATGTTTTTAAAAGCCGTTGAAGATAGAAGTATGAAAATTTCAGTGATGATAGAACAATCTTTGGAAAAGTGAATTGAGTATATCATTGTCACCGGAAGTACGAAGCGCCAACGCTTGCTATGGTCCGAAAATAGTCCTATCACGAATTTCAAAAATTTTAGCACCTTTTCAAAGATAACTTTTTACCTACAAATATTTTGCTCAAACATATAAAACAAAAGAAGTGTAGAATTACATTATCTTTCAAATGATATCTCGAAAAATGGGCTGGCCCCCATAATTAAGGGCCGAGAAGGACCGAAAGTTTTTCATTAATATCTCAAAAAGTATTGAGAATTTCTAATATGTTCAAAAAGTTATTCAAAATCTCAAGCTTAATTAAATGGCGTCGTCAAAATACGTCTGGTGACGTCACTTCCGGCCAAACCGAAAGTAGTCAGAAAGTGCGTATTTTTTGCCGTTCTTGATAAGTTTTTTGGTAACATCTGTCACTTCAAAGGTCTACATTACAAAAAACAGCCACACTCATGTAAGTATTTAAGAGGGTATAAGTCAGCTTCTTACCTTTAATTATGATTATAATAGTCCTGATTCTTGAAGTTATAATTAGCTACACTGATAATTATATTCCAGACTTGAGCATTGCATGACACACCTGATACTGTATACCTATCGCAAATGATTTACCTGTACCCCCACTCTGTCTGACAAACACAAATTCTACTAACAGTACCTGATGATGTGTACTATACACAAACTGATCAAATCATTGTGATCATGTAGGATTGGGTGATCATTTACTTCCATTTCAGGCCAGACTAATTTAAATTACCCTATACACTGTATTTATCTTATCCAATTCAATTTTAATTAGTAAATTAAAGTTATATAGTAATTTCTAAACAAGTTTAGCCAGAGACATATAAAACCATATGTCTCTGGTTTAGCTAAACTTTATTAATATATTTGTAAATAGTACTAGTACTTTGAACAGATCATTTAATACCTTTTTTAACAAAAGTATAGAATTAATGTAAAAAATTAAATTCTGCAAAGTCATCAACAGAGGTGTGAACAAGTTAGATATGATAGATATAATATCCAATGTGATCTTGTGTTTAGGATACTTTGTAAGAATGAAACCTTTGTAACATGCATAACACATGTTTAACTTATTCTGAATAATATTTTTTAAAAATCCTTTTCTTTTTTTTTAAATTAAACTAAATTCTAGAACAGGTTAATTTGGCATAGGACATTTTTATGTTCTTTCAATGTAGCTCTAAAATATGGCAGTATATACACGTACCCTGGTAATACATGCATATAAATCTGTGAAAATTTTGATGATAATTTAAATTTAAGGCTCAGAAGGTATGTAAACATTGGGTTTGGGAAATGTTTTGCAGTGGAATTATAAAGTTGCAAAATCAAGCATGCTAGGAAAAGCCAGTGAAATTTTTAGGTGGCAGCTATAGTTTAAATGCATCTGAGACAGAGAAAGAAATAGAGAAATGACAGACTTGTAAAAGTTTTTTTTTTCAATGGATGGCACTGTAGCTCTAGGTTTTCCATCCGAATTTTTCTGATCAGAGCTGCAGTCTTGCAGCTATATGTAACGAGCAGGTGAACTTAGGTGTTAGTTTTTATATATGGCATGCATTTTATTCTTCTGCCAATTTACATATATAGGTATCATAAAAAGAAGAGAATATATTTATTAAGTAGAAAATAGAAGGAAAGAAGAGAAATTTACAAGTATTTTGAATTTAAAAGCATATGCCTCTGGCCTCTGATTTGTTAATAATTTTTATACAAGTAGTCTTAGATCATGATTACATGTATATCATGTGATCATAATATTAAATACTGCATAATTTTTTGGTAATGAACACACAG